>NC_139225.1:1160683-1460683 GCF_055691185.1 Crinia signifera | reverse complement strand
TCACGGTATGGCAGCAATTACAGCCGACTTGTAGCCTCAGCCACTAATTGAACTTTCTACATTTCTCTTACATCAAGTTGGGGGACACTGGAACATTGGGCTATAGAAGGCCTAATTCACCTAATCGCTAATCAGCGTTTCCCGCTCTTCTGTGCATGTTCGCTCGCCGCAGCCCTCTTACAAGAGGCTTCAAACTGGGAATGATGCCACTGCAGTGACGGTGTGGGTGCTGGCAGCGCTGTGTTGGGTGGGCGGTGATGCATTGTTGAGTGGGCACAGTACAGACACTGGAGGCTTGCCCGGACCATCTGCGGATATTTTGTAATCACATGGTTGGGAGGAAGCAGCTGCAGGGTTTGGTGTCAGGATCTTGGGCACGTACACATTTACCCCAATGCTCAATCTCCTTCCCCTCTATACCCTGGAAATTTGCCACTAACTTCACCAGTGCCAGCTGGATATAGATTCTAGTTCTGCCTATGACAGAGCTATTTTTTGCAAAGTTTGTTATGTAACTTTTTTTTTTTTGGGGGGGGGGGGGGATGCATGAAGCAGACGGATGATATACTATGGTTGGTGCTTCTTGCCTTGCGCTTTTATGTATTTATCAGTGCAACGAGGAACTATGAGAATGGGAACAGCAGCAATGGGTGCTAATAGGGATCGGCATATGTTCTAGATGGATATCACCACTACGCACGGCAGACACATACACCCCATGGTCATCGCGGCAGCAATGGGTGCTAATAGGGATCGGCATATGTTCTAGATCAGTGGTAGCCAACCCTAGCCCTCGAGAGCTACCAACAGTTCACATTTTCCAGACAACTTAGCTGCTGCACAGCTGCACTCATTAATCACTGACACATTTTAAAAGATCCACAGATGGAGCTAATTAGCTCACTTGTGATTCTGTGAGGAGACCTGCAAAACATGCACTGTTGGTAGCTCTCGAGGACTAGGGTTGGCTACCCCAGTTCTAGATGGATATCACCACTACGCACGGCAGACACATATACCCCATGGTCATCGCGGCAGCAATGGGTGCTAATAGGGATCGGCATATGTTCTAGATGGATATCACCACTACGCACGGCAGACACATACACCCCATGGTCATCGCAGCAGCAATGGGTGCTAATAGGGATCGGCATATGTTCTAGATGGATATCACCACTACGCACGGCAGACACATATACCCCATGGTCATCGCGGCAGCAATGGGTGCTAATAGGGATCGGCATATGTTCTAGATGGATATCACCACTACGCACGGCAGACACATACACCCCATGGTCATCGCGGCAGCAATGGGTGCTAATAGGGATCGGCATATGTTCTAGATGGATATCACCACTACGCACGGCAGACACATACACCCCATGGTCATCGCGGCAGCAATGGGTGCTAATAGGGATCGGCATATGTTCTAGATGGATATCACCACTACGCACGGCAGACACATATACCCCATGGTCATCGCGGCAGCAATGGGTGCTAATAGGGATCGGCATATGTTCTAGATGGATATCACCACTACGCACGGCAGACACATACACCCCATGGTCATCGCGGCAGCAGTGGGTGCTAATAGGGATCGGCATATGTTCTAGATGGATATCACCACTACGCACAGCAGACACATACACCCCATGGTCATCGCGGCAGCAATGGGTGCTAATAGGGATCGGCATATGTTCTAGATGGATATCACCACTACGCACAGCAGACACATACACCCCATGGTCATCGCTTATCTGTACATATAATGAAGAACTTCTATCGCTGTGTGGTGTAGTTCCCTGCCGAGAGGTTGCGGCATCTCTGCCCCCTGCCATGTTCTAGCGGTAATAACCTGTGCCGGGTATGGATTGTATGGTCGTATGCCAATATCATCAGATCAGTTATTTATAAGGATGATGAGATCTGATACGCTTACTAATAATAGTAATTATAGATAAACTAGTTAAAAGCCCGTCACAATGACAGCTTCTGCAATGTACTGTCACTTTGAGCTGTGACAGTTTTTAACCCACAAACTCTCCACCCCACCCCCCAGTCCCTATCTGCGCCTACCCCCAATCTCTGTCACAGCTCCCTCTCTCCATATCCAGCAAGTCTGAAACAGATCAGTGTCCCTGCAAAAATTGCATTCACTCTCTGTTATGACGTATTTAAGCACACAAAGGAGTAATTTGGTCCGTCGCGTGGCCTCTAGCGGTCACTGGCGGTACGTCACCCCATACAGGTGAGAAATAATTAGCCTTTTATATATATATATATATATATACAGATTGTTCCTTATTGTACTATTTAGGTGTCACAATCTCCCTTCTTTCCAGGCCTTACAGGGATGAAGAACATTGGGAATTCTTGTTACATGAATGCGGCTCTGCAGGCCCTCTCTAACTGGTGAGATGCGGCCTACTCCATGCGGTATTCTAGGCCTCAGCAAGTCTCTCAGTAACACTATCCCTGTCCTCCCCGCAGCCCTCCGCTGACGCAGTTCTTCATAGAATGCAGTGGCCTTGTGCGGACAGACAAGAAGCCGGCGCTGTGCAAGAGTTACCAGAAACTAGTTTCCGAATTATGGCACAAGAAGCGGTAATAGACATACCTTGCCCTGGGTAACTTACAGCGTGTACGGGGGGATGGAAGTGTATGCATAATATACCAGTCTCCGTACTGTGTGTATGGCCCTTCAAATAGTCTTACACCTTCCAACCACACGGGGGAATTTTTGCAGAAGGGGAGGGGCCGGTGTAGCCCGAGAACAGTGTTTGCACAATTGGTGATCAGTAGAACCTTCTGATTGGTTGAGAGAGTCTTGATCCCTCCCACTGCTACTACATGAATAATTAGTGTGACTGCAGCCGTCTGTTCACATTATTGCAGATTCCTATGGAAGAGACAAGATGTTAGCATTTATTTGAACTGAATTAGTGACCCAATGGTGCTTCTTAGTAAACGGTGCAGCGGAATAGCGCCACTGGCAATGGACGTCTCAGTATTGGTTGCGCCATTTTCAAGTTGCAGATCATATTGCGGAAAAAGGCGCAGCCGTGTCTGCGTGCAGGTCTGATAAGGCCCAGGTGCTCTATTGTTTATGACACTTCTTTAAAGTGGAAGATCAAATCTTGGCTAGAGATATTTGGAGAGAGATAATGGTTATGGTATATTAGACTCCTCCCATCACTCTGTGCCCCCACAATGCTGCCATGTATGTGCTGCCTGCTGACTACACGTGTGATGTGATGGGTTGTGGTATATTAGACTCCTCCCATCACTCTGTGCCCCCACAATGCTGCCATGTATGTGCTGTCTGCTGACTACACGTGTGATGTGATGGGTTATGGTATATTAGACTCCTCCCATCACTCTGTGCCTCCACATTGCTGCCATGTATGTGCTGTCTGCTGACTACACGTGTCATGTGATGGGTTATGGTATATCAGACTCCTCCCATCATTCTGTGCCCCCACAATGCTGCCATGTATGTGCTGTCTGCTGACTACACATGTGATGTGATGGGTTATGGTATATTAGGCTCCTCCCATCATGTTGTGCCTCCGCAATGCTGCCATGTATGTGCTGTCTGCTGACTACACGTGTGATATAATGGGTTATGGTATATTAGACTCCTCCCATCACTCTGTGCCTCCACAATGCTGCCATGTATGTGCTGTCTGCTGACTACACGTGTGATGTGATGGGTTATGGTATATTAGACTCCTCCCATCACTCTGTGCCCCCACAATGCTGCCATGTATGTGCTGTCTGCTGACTACACATGTGATGGGTTATGGTATATCAGACTCCTCCCATCACTCTGTGCCTCCACAATGCTGCCATGTATGTGCTGTCTGCTGACTACACGTGTGATGTGATGGGTTATGGAATATTAGACTCCTCCCATCACTCTGTGCCCCCACAATGCTGCCATGTATGTGCTGTCTGCTGACTACACATGTGATGTGATGGGTTATGGTATATCAGACTCCTCCCATCACTCTGTGCCTCCACAATGCTGCCATGTATGTGCTGTCTGCTAACTACACGTGTGATGTGATGGGTTATGGTATATCAGACTCCTCCCATCACTCTGTGCCTCCACAATGCTGCCATGTATGTGCTGTCTGCTGACTACACGTGTGATGTGATGGGTTATGGTATATCAGACTCCTCCCATCACTCTGCGCCTCCACAATGCTGCCATGTATGTGCTGTCTGCTGACTACACGTGTGATGTGATGGGTTGTGGTATATCAGGCTCCTCCCATCACTATGTGCCTCCACAATGCTTCCATGTATGTGCTGTCTGCTGACTACACGTGTGATGTGATGGGTTGTGGTATATAAGACTCCTCCCATCACTCTGTGCCCCCACAATGCTGCCATGTATGTGCTGTCTGCTGACTACACGTGTGATGTGATGGGTTATGTTATATCAGACTCCTCCCATCACTCTGTGCCTCCACAATGCTGTCATGTATGTGCTGTCTGCTGACTACACGTGTGATGTGATGGGTTATGGTATATCAGACTCCTCCCATCACTCTGTGCCCCCACAATGCTGCCATGTATGTGCTGTCTGCTGACTACACGTGTGATGTGATGGGTTATGGTATATCAGACTCCTCCCATCACTCTGTGCCTCCACAATGCTGTCATGTATGTGCTGTCTGCTGACTACACGTGTGATGTGATGGGTTGTGGTATATTAGACTCCTCCCATCACTCTGTGCCTCCACAATGCTGCCATGTATGTGCTGTCTGCTGACTACACGTGTGATGTGATGGGTTATGGTATATTAGACTCCTCCCATCACTCTGTGCCCCCACAATGCTGCCATGTATGTGATGTCTGCTGACTACACGTGTGATGTGATGGGTTATGGTATATTAGACTCCTCCCATCACTCTGTGCCTCCACAATGCTGCCATGTATGTGCTGCCTGCTGACTACACGTGTGGTGTGATGTGATGGGTTATGGTATATCAGACTCCTCCCATCACTCTGTGCCTCCACAATGCTGCCATGTATGTGCTGCTTGCTGACTACACATGTGACGTGATGGGTTATGGTATATCAGACTCCTCCCATCACTCTGTGCCTCCACAATGCTGCCGTGTATATGCTGTCTGCTGACTACACATGTGATGTGATGGGTTATGGTATATCAGACTCCTCCCATCACTCTGTGCCTCCACAATGCTGCCATGTATGTGCTGTCTGCTGACTACACGTGTGATGTGATGAGTTATGGTATATTAGACTCCTCCCATCACTCTGTGCCCCCACAATGCTGACATGTATGTGCTGTCTGCTGACTACACGTATGATGTGATGGTTTATGGTATATTAGACTCCTCCCATCACTCTGTGCCTCCACAATGCTGCCATGTATTTGCTGTCTGCTGACTACACGTGTGATGTGATGGGTCATGGTATATTACACTCCTCCCATCACTCTGTGCCTCCACAATGCTGCCATGTATGTGCTGTCTGCTGACTACACGTGTGATGTGATGGGTTATGGTATATTAGACTCCTCCCATCACTCTGTGCCTCCACAATGCTGCCATGTATGTGCTGTCTGCTGACTACACGTGTGATGTGATGGGTTATGGTATATCAGACTCCTGCCATCACTCTGTGCCCCCACAATGCTGCCATGTATGTGCTGTCTGCTGACTACACATGTGATGTGATGGGCTATGGTATATCAGACTCCTCCCATCACTCTGTGCCTCCACAATGCTGCCATGTATGTGCGGTCTGCTGACTACACATGTGATGTGATGGGTTATGGTATATCAGACTCCTCCCATCACTCTGTGCCTACACAATGCTGCCATGTATGTGCTGTCTGCTGACTACACATGTGATGTGATGGGTTATGGTATATTAGACTCCTCCCATCACTCTGTGCCCCCACAATGCTGCCATGTATGTACTGTCTGCTGACTACACGTGTGATTTGATGGGTTATGGTATATCAGACTCCTCCCATCACTCTGTGCCTCCACAATGCTGCCATGTATGTGCTGTCTGCTGACTACACGTGTGATTTGATGGGTTATGGTATATCAGACTCCTCCCATCACTCTGTGCCTCCACAATGCTGCCATGTATGTGCTGTCTGCTGACTACACGTGTGATGTGATGGTTTATGGTATATTAGACTCCTCCCATCACTCTGTGCCTCCACAATGCTGCCGTGTATGTGCTGTCTGCTGACTACACATGTGATGTGATGGGTTATGGTATATCAGACTCCTCCCATCACTCTGTGCCCCCACAATGCTGCCATGTATGTACTGTCTGCTGACTACACGTGTGATGTGATGGGTTATGGTATATCAGACTCCTCCCATCACTCTGTGCCCCCACAATGCTGCCGTGTATGTGCTGCCTGCTGACTACACGTGTGATGTGATGGGTTATGGTATATCAGGCTCCTCCCATCACTCTGTGCCCCCACACTGCTGCCATGTATGTGCTGTCTGCTGACTACACATGTGATGTGATGGGTTATGGTATATCAGACTCCTCCCATCACTCTGTGCCTCCACAATGCTGCCATGTATGTGCTGTCTGCTGACTACACGTGTGATGTGATGGGATGGGTTATGGTATATTAGACTCCTCCCATCACTCTGTGCCTCCACAATGCTGCCATGTATGTGCTGTCTGCTGACTACACATGTGATGTGATGGGTTATGGTATATCAGACTCCTCCCATCACTCTGTGCCTCCACAATGCTGCCATGTATGTGCTGTCTGCTGACTACACGTGTGATGTGATGGGTTATGGTATATTAGACTCCTCCCATCACTCTGTGCCTCCACAATGCTGCCATGTATGTGCTGTCTGCTGACTACACATGTGATGTGATGGGATGGGTTATGGTATATTAGACTCCTCCCATCACTCTGTGCCTCCACAATGCTGCCATGTATGTGCTGTCTGCTGACTACACGTGTGATGTGATGGGTTATGGTATATCAGACTCCTCCCATCACTCTGTGCCTCTACAATGCTGCCATGTACGTGCTGACTACACGTGTGATGTGATGGGTTATGGTATATCAGACTCCTCCCATCACTCTGTGCCTCCACACTGCTGCCATGTATGTGCTGTCTGCTGACTACACGTGTGATGTGATGGGTTATGGTATATCAGACTCCTCCCATCACTCTGTGCCTCCACAATGCTGCCATGTATGTGCTGTCTGCTGACTACACGTGTGATGTGATGGGTTATGGTATATCAGACTCCTCCCATCACTCTGTGCCTCCACAATGCTGCCATGTATGTGCTGTCTGCTGACTACACATGTGATGTGATGGGATGGGTTATGGTATATTAGACTCCTCCCATCACTCTGTGCCTCCACAATGCTGCCATGTATGTGCTGTCTGCTGACTACACGTGTGATGTGATGGGTTATGGTATATCAGACTCCTCCCATCACTCTGTGCCTCTACAATGCTGCCATGTACGTGCTGACTACACGTGTGATGTGATGGGTTATGGTATATCAGACTCCTCCCATCACTCTGTGCCTCCACACTGCTGCCATGTATGTGCTGTCTGCTGACTACACGTGTGATGTGATGGGTTATGGTATATCAGACTCCTCCCATCACTCTGTGCCTCCACAATGCTGCCATGTATGTGCTGTCTGCTGACTACACGTGTGATGTGATGGGTTATGGTATATTAGACTCCTCCCATCACTCTGTGCCTCCACAATGCTGCCATGTATGTGCTGTCTGCTGACTACACGTGTGATGTGATGGGTTATGGTATATCAGACTCCTCCCATCACTCTGTGCCCCCACAATGCTGCCATGTATGTGCTGTCTGCTGACTACACGTGTGATGACCTTCTGTAGTATCTTGGTGGGGTCCTGTCATTATTTTTATTGTCTTATGGGGTCCCAGAGCTAAATAGTTTGAGGACCCCTGCACTAGTGTTACCCTAGCGCACATACACCAGCCATCAGAGACTCACCTGGCCTCTAGCTGCTGTGTTCCTCCTGTGCCTTGTGGTAACCGTTTCTATTCATCACCATGACCACTATATGTTTGTGATCGGCAGCGGTCTGGTCGGATCTGTCCACACCACATGTGATTATTTAGCGGTCTGTGTAGCCTGGTAATGAAGGGTCTCTGTAAGTACATTTCTGTGTGACATTTTCCTGGTTATACTTCTATCTCGTACCCAGCCCCAGTTACGTGGTGCCCTCTAGCCTGTCCCATGGAATCAAGCTGGTTAACCCCTTGTTCCGAGGATATGCCCAACAGGTGAGTCACAACATTAGGTCTCACATTCCACTTTAATGCTGTGTACACACGGTCCGATTTCCTTTCCGATGTTAACAATATAGTCAACATCGGATCGGAATCGGATGCAGATCGCAAGGGTTTCAACCCTTGCGATCCCGATCCGATCCCGATGCGCGTTCACGTATCGGAAGCCAGAAAGTCTTGGCTGCCTTGTCTATATAGTGCAGATATGCACTATATAGTCAAGATAGGATGCAAATTGGATGTGCCTTAAGATCCTATCCACGATCCTATCTGATCAGATCGTGGATAGGATCTTAAGGCACATCTTCCGTGTGTACACACCATAATTCATTGTGATATCATTTTATTGTGCTTTGTATTCCTGAGGTTTGTGCCCCTCGTGTTCCATTACTCACCCACTAGTGCACTTTCTGCTTCTAGTGCTGAATGCTTGTTTAAAACAGGACCTATTGTTGATACGCCAATAAACGGGGTGCTTGTATTTTACAGGACACCCAGGAGTTCCTTCGCTGCCTCATGGACCAGCTGCACGAGGAGCTTAAGGAACCCGTACCTACTTACAACCAGGAAGAGGAAGACCGGGAGGATCCGCGGGAAGTTGAGCGCGGAACAACAGAGGATGACTTTCTGTCCTGTGAATCCGGCGGAGAAATGTGTGATGGGGAATCGGGAGGAGGGGTGGGCTCGCTGGCTGAGATGGAGCTGTTGATCCGTGAAGACACGGGGAGGTCAATCTCAGAGAAAGAGAAACTGAAGGAAAGAAGGCTATCATACTGCCACCGGAGAACCAGCTCCGAGCAGGTGGATGAAGACGCTGATGTAGACACTGCAATGATACCAGGTGCGGCAGCCATACAGCAGTAGCTAGATAACATGGCTCCTTGTGCTGTGTTACTCACAAGATGCTCAGAGGTTCTTCGCCACTTGTTTGTAAAAAGTAAAAGAACTGGTTAGTCCACAAGGTGGCAGCGTTGTAGTTGTATCACTAGTTAGTCCACAAGGTGGCACTGCTGTAGTTGTATCACTAGTTAGTCCACAAGGTGGCACTGCTGTAGTTATATCACTAGTTAGTCCACAAGGTGGCACTGTTGTAGTTGCATCACTAGTTAGTCCACAAGGTGGCACTGCTGTAGTTGTATCACTAGTTAGTCCACAAAGTGGCACTGCTGTAGTTGTATCACTAGTTAGTCCACAAGGTGGCACTGCTGTAGTTGTATCACTAGTTAGTCCACAAGGTGGCACTGCTGTAGTTGTATCACTAGTTAGTCCACAAGGTGGCACTGCTGTAGTTGTATCACTAGTTAGTCCACAAGGTGGCACTGCTGTAGTTGTATCACTAGTTAGTCCACAAAGTGGCACTGCTGTAGTTGTATCACTAGTTAGTCCTCAAGGTGGCACTGCTGTAGTTGTATCACTAGTTAGTCCACAAGGTGGCACTGCTGTAGTTGTGTCACTAGTTAGTCCACAAGGTTGCACTGCTGTAGTTGTGTCACTAGTTAGTCCACAGGGTGGCACTGCTGTAATTGTATCACGAGTTAGTCCACAAGGTGGCACTGCTGTAGTTGTGTCACTAGTTAGTCCACAAGGTGGCACTGCTGTAGTTGTATCACTAGTTAGTCCACAAGGTGGCACTGCTGTAGTTGTATCACTAGTTAGTCCACAAGGTTGCAGTGCTGTAGTTGTATCACTAGTTAGTCCACAAGGTGGCACTGCTGTAGTTGTATCACTAGTTAGTCCACAAGGTTGCAGTGCTGTAGTTGTATCACTAGTTAGTCCACAAAGTGGCAGTGCTGTAGTTGTATCACTAGTTAGTCCACAAGGTGGCACTGTTGTAGTTGTATCACTAATTAGTCCACAAGGTGGCACGGTTGTAATCGTATCACTAGTTAGTCCACAAGGTGGCAGTGCTGTAGTTGTATCACTAGTTAGTCCACAAGGTGGCAGTGCTGTAGTTGTATCACTAGTTAGTCCACAAGATGGCAGTTGTATCACTCGTTAGTCCACAAGGTGGCAGTGCTGTAGTTGTATCACTAGTTATTCCACAAGGTGGCAGTGCTGTAGTTGTATCACTCGTTAGTCCACAAGGTGGCAGTGCTGTAGTGGTATCACTAGTTAGTCCACAAGGTGGCACTGTTCTAGTTGTATCACTAGTTAGCCCACAAGGTGGCAGTGCTGTAGTTGTATCACTAGTTAGTCCACAAGGTGGCACTGTTGTAGTTGTATCAATAGGTGTTCTGTTATTTACCGCCGCACATTATCCAACATGGTGGAATCTGTGAAACGTTAAATTACCATAGGAACAATGCTTTATTTGTAAATCACTGTTACCAATACTGTATGTATTAGATTGAATATTCTAGAAAATCAGGAAAATTCACACCCCAATTAAAAATAGGTTACTTAGCGTTCCTCTTCTCCTCCAACCAGAGCCTGACAATGAAGCCTACATGCACTGCTCCTCCCGGCCTTGCAGTCCTCACCCTACTGATGCGCATCCCAAACTTTCCAGTAGTCCTCCTCGCTCCAGCCCTCTACGCTCAGCACACACCTATATCTTAAAAAAGGGTAAGTGGGCAAATTCATGTAAGAGCTAAAGTTTTGGATTACCAACCAATATTGCACTAAATCATAGCAGCCAATCAGACACTGGCTTCCATTGTAGGGATTGCACTAGACAGGTAAAAGCTCTTTTCTGATTGGTTGCTGTATAGATAAATTGAAAGAGTTATGTTGCATCCATCACGAGCCGCTGTCCTCTCCCATTACGCCAGTGTAGAGGATCAGTGTCCTCTTTGATCACACCCGGTCCTGCTCATTGGGTTATCACTTTAGCTATATATAAGACACTGTAACAGAATCTGCTGCACTATATAAGACGCTGTAACGCATGGGTCCTCAAACTGCGGCCCTCCAGATGTTGTGAAACTACAAATCCCAGCATGCCTTGCCACAGTTTTAACACTCCCTTAGAGAAAAACTGTGTCAAGGCATGCTGGGATTTGTAGTTTCACAACATCTGGAGGGCCGCAGTTTGAGGACCCATGCTGTAACGGAATCTGCTGCGCTATATAAGATGCTGTAACAGAATCTGCTGCGCTATATAAGACACTGTAACGGAATCTGCTGCGCTATATAAGACACTGTAACGGAATCTGCTGCGCTATATAAGATGCTGTAACAGAATCTGCTGCGCTATATAAGACACTGTAACGGAATCTGCTGCGCTATATAAGATGCTGTAATAGAATCTGCTGCGCTATATAAGACGCTGTAACGGAATCTGCTGCGCTATATAAGATGCTGTAACAGAATCTGCTGCGCTATATAAGACACTGTAACGGAATCTGCTGCGCTATATAAGATGCTGTAACAGAATCTGCTGCGCTATATAAGACACTGTAACGGAATCTGCTGCGCTATATAAGATGCTGTAACAGAATCTGCTGCGCTATATAAGACACTGTAACAGAATCTGCTGCGCTATATAAGATGCTGTAACGGAATCTGCTGCGCTATATAAGACACTGTAACGGAATCTGCTGCGCTATATAAGATGCTGTAACGGAATCTGCTGCACTATAGAAGACACTGTAACAGAATCTGCTGCGCTATATAAGACACTGTAACGGAATCTGCTGCGCTATATAAGACACTGTAACAGAATCTGCTGCGCTATATAAGACACTGTAACAGAATCTGCTGCGCTATATAAGACACTGTAACGGAATCTGCTGCGTTATATAAGACGCTGTAACGGAATCTGCTGCGCTATATAAGACACTGTAACGGAATCTGCTGCGCTATATAAGACACTGTAACAGAATCTGCTGCGCTATATAAGACACTGTAACGGAATCTGCTGCGCTATATAAGACACTGTAACGGAATCTGCTGCGCTATATAAGACACTGTAACGGAATCTGCTGCGCTATATAAGACACTGTAACGGAATCTGCTGCGCTATATAAGATGCTGTAACGGAATCTGCTGCGCTATATAAGACACTGTAACAGAATCTGCTGCACTATATAAGACACTATAACGGAATCTGCTGCTCTATATATGACACTGTAACGGAATCTGCTGCGTTATATAAGACACTGTAACGGAATCTGCTGCGTTATATAAGACGCTGTAACGGAATCTGCTGCGCTATATAAGACACTGTAACGGAATCTGCTGCGCTATATAAGATGCTGTAACGGAATCTGCTGCGCTATATAAGACACTGTAACAGAATCTGCTGCGCTATATAAGACACTGTAACGGAATCTGCTGCGCTATATAAGACACTGTAACGGAATCTGCTGCGCTATATAAGACACTGTAACGGAATCTGCTGCGCTATATAAGACACTGTAACGGAATCTGCTGCGCTATATAAGATGCTGTAACGGAATCTGCTGCGCTATATAAGACACTGTAACAGAATCTGCTGCACTATATAAGACACTATAACGGAATCTGCTGCTCTATATATGACACTGTAACGGAATCTGCTGCGTTATATAAGACACTGTAACGGAATCTGCTGCGCTATATAAGACACTAACGGAATCTGCTGCGCTATATAAGACACTGTAACGGAATCTGCTGCGCTATATAAGACACTGTAACGGAATCTGCTGCGCTATATAAGACACTAACGGAATCTGCTGCGCTATATAAGACACTGTAACGGAATCTGCTGCGCTATATAAGACACTGTAACGGAATCTGCTGCGCTATATAAGACACTGTAACAGAATCTGCTGCGCTAAATAAGACACTGTAACGGAATCTGCTGCGCTATATAAGACACTGTAACAGAATATGCTGCCCTATATAAGACACTGTAACGTAATCTGCTGCGCTATATAAGACTCTGTAACGGAATCTGCTGCGCTATATACGACACTGTAACGGAATCTGCTACGCTATATAAGACGATGTAACGGAATCTGTTGTGCTATATAAGACGCTGTAACGGAATCTGCTGCGCTATATAAGACGCTGTAACGGAATCTGCTGCGCTATATAAGACACTGTAACGGAATCTGCTGCGCTATATAAGACGCTGTAACGGAATCTGCTGCGCTATATAAGACGCTGTAACGGAATCTGCTGCGCTATATAAGACACTGTAACGGAATCTGCTGCGCTATATAAGACGCTGTAACGGAATCTGCTGCGCTATATAAGACGCTGTAACGGAATCTGCTGCGCTATATAAGACGCTGTAACGGAATCTGCTGCACTATATAAGACACTGTAACGGAATCTGCTGCGCTATATAATACACGGTAACGGAATCTGCTGCGCTATATAAGACGCTGTAACGGAATCTGCTGCGCTATATAAGACGCTGTAACGGAATCTGCTGCGCTATATAAGACGCTGTAACGGAATCTGCTGCGCTATATAAGACGCTGTAACGGAATCTGCTGCGCTATATAAGACGCTGTAACGTAATCTGCTGCGCTATATAAGACGCTGTAACGGAATCTGCTGCGCTATATAAGACGCTGTAACGGAATCTGCTGAGCTATATAAGACACTGTAGCGGAATCTGCTGCGCTATATAATACACTGTAACGGAATCTGCTGCGCTATATAAGACGCTGTAATGGAATCTGCTGCGCTATATAAGACACTGTAACGGAATCTGCTGCGCTATATAAGACACTGTAACGGAATCTGCTGCGCTATATAAGACACTGTAACGGAATCTGCTGCGCTATATAAGACACTGTAACGGAATCTGCTGCGCTATATAAGACACTGTAACGGAATCTGCTGCGCTATATAAGACACTGTAACAGAATCTGCTGCGCTATATAAAAAACTATAAATAAATAGCTAATGTTCGTGAAGAGAGATCCCAGGAACCCCGAGAACCGACTTGAGATGCTGCTTATCACTTGCCTCAGACAGATAACCAAAATCCCTGAAAATAGATGTTATTGAGGTACTTGTTTCCTAGCACGGCTCCCACGATTTTGATTGTATTGATCGGGTCGGAAAAATTGTGTCGATCGCATCGCATGCCAACCAAATCGCATGCGATGCGACCGACGCAATCGACCCGATTTTTACATTGGAATCAATGTAAAATGGTCCCTGAGACCCGATGTTACATTGATTTCAATGTAAAAAGCCCCAAAACCCCCCATTTTAATAGCAAACCCCCCCTGATGGGTGAAATGGCCCTACATTGGTAACGCCAGCCCACTATTGACG
Source organism: Crinia signifera (assembly GCF_055691185.1). Taxonomy (NCBI): domain Eukaryota; kingdom Metazoa; phylum Chordata; class Amphibia; order Anura; family Myobatrachidae; genus Crinia; species Crinia signifera. The sequence goes on along the minus strand of NC_139225.1, from coordinate 1,446,141 downwards.
CCAACCCGAAGTGTGGCGAGCGCAGCAAGCCCGCGAGGGGCGGCGGTACGCGTCCTCCGACCTTTTCATACCCCCACTATCCACGTCGCGTGGAGTTGATCTTATATAGTGTGGCGAGCCACCGAGCCCGAAGCGTGGCAAGTGCACGCGCATACCTTCACAGGTATACGCGGCCGCTCGCCACGCTTTGGGTTTGGTGGCTCGCTGCGCTTGCCACACTATATGAAATCAACTCCACGCCGACGTGGATAGTGGTATGAAACGGTCGGAGGACGTGTACCGCCGCCCCGCGCGGGCTCGCTGCGCTCGCCACGCTTCAGGGTGGCGTTAACAATGGGGGGGCATTAACCATACTTTCTAACCATATACTGTACAATGAGAAATTGGCCCATTTCCCATTGTTCTCTATGGAAAATCGGGTTGATCGCGTCGGTCACATCGCAGCCCATTATAATGGGCCGCGATGGACCCGACCCGACCCGATTTGTCTTTCACTGGCAAATACACTGGTGATTGACATAAAATCGGGGCCATTGCGTCGATCGCATGCCTTAAATACCTTAAACTTAAGGCATGCGATCAACCCGACGGGCGCCGTGCTAGGAAACAAGTACCGTTATTTCTGTGCGACAACGGGGCTGCAGACACAAAAACACACATGTCACTGAAACTGTGTATTTCTGTGAGAAAATAATTATTGGGTAGCCTGTAAAATAAAGATATATATCTATCTCACTGAAATATTGGTAGCAAAAATCTTTGCACCGGATTATATTTCACTACTAATTGGATCCCCGTAAGTGTCCGCGGGTGTGGTATAGGGGTCCGACAGTCTGGACCCCGTCCGGCACCCGTGTCCGCTTGGGGCCCTCTGTATAGTATAGGATTAATAAACCACATATCTGCTTTGTTTGTAGCACAAGTGATGAGCGGGGGGAAGTGTCGATCTGAGGTGAAATATCGCAGTGTCATCTCGGATATCTTTGATGGGTCCATACTAAGCTTGGTACAGTGTCTGACATGTGACCGGGTACGTTTCTTACTTCTGCCCTCAGTCATACATTATCACAACATTTTATTGGTTTTGCATTAACTAATCTGCAGCAGGCACTTACTGTCGGGATGGCTACCACATGCTGGCAGTCGGGATCCCGATAGTCAGGAGACTAACGCCCAGAATCCAAACACATCCTGGTATTTTTTTCACAATCCTCCCCCTCCCCCACCTAACCACAGCCTAATCCTAAAATCCCCCCCACCCCCGGAGTCTTACCCTCCCTCTAGTTCCTAAACAGAACCCCTGTACTCACCTCTACAATGTGTCGGCATTCTGTCCGGCTGTCACTATATCCTATACCGTCAGATATGTGCATGATTAATATTCTGAATTCTTGGACAGATACACTGTAACGGTAATATAAGGTGACCCACCTCTCTTATTTTGGGCAGGTGTCCACTACTATTGAGACATTCCAGGACTTGTCACTGCCAATCCCAGGAAAGGAGGACCTGGCAAAGCTCCACTCCACCATTCATCAAAGTGCGGTCTCCAAACCAGGCACCTGCGGAGAAAACTACAACTCCCAGGGGTGGCTGACCTTCCTAATGGACTATATCCGCAGGTACCGACCATGAATATCCAGGTCACTAACAAAGTCCAAAACTGGTTGTATCACAATGACACTAAAGGTGCTACGGTGGCTCTGTGTGTAGATGGTGATACTCTGAATTTAGGCGCTCCTCCTTGTTTGAACTACGGTGGACTCGCCTCCCAAATAAGCAGAAAAGGGATAGTCAGATCCTTACATTAATGCAGATAGCAAACAAGGTGGATAAAATCTGCGCTTGTGAGGAATGAATAAATACTATCACAGCGTGGAAAGTAACAGGTACATTATTACAGAAATATAAATACAAAAATGGGTCAATGAATAAAATTCTAATGAAAAAAGCTATATGCTGGGTTGAGAGAATTTCCCCCTTCTCTGTTCTCCATGGGGAGGGACCTGTTCCTATAATGGACTTGATAGTATCTCAGTGGGTGGACGGAGGTAAATTGGTGATTTGGACCACAAAAGCCACTCACGATTCCTGGTGGGAAAATCTTGTGCCAGTGTCCTGTGTGGCTGTTACCCTCTGGTGTCAGCTGCTTAGTGTCCAGAATGCAGTGAGTTTTGATAAAAGCTGGGGAACACCTGGCGAAACTTGTTAGGCATCAACGCGCCGTCTTTACACCACAATTGGATCTCCACTGGCCTATGGAACACCTGGCCATTATCATAGGAGGAACATCAGTGCATTGTGGGCAATAACCAGCTGACAACACTCCAGAGGGTAACAGCCATACAGGACACTGGCACAAGATCTTCCCAGGAATCGTCTAAATCACCAATTTACCTCCGTTCACCCACTGAAATATTATCAAGTCCATTATGGGAACAGGACCCGCCCCATGGGGAACTGAGAAGGGGGAAATTCTCTCAACCAGCATTTAGCTTTTTTAATTTGAATTTTATTAACTTACCCATTTTTGTATTTATTTGTATGTAATAAATGTACCTGTTATTTATGCTTTACACGCTGTGTGATAGGATTTATTCATTCCACAAAAGCGCAGTTTTTATCCACCTTGCTTTTTTCACTAATAAAGTCATTTATTGTTTTAATCAGTGAGCAGCGCTATGTCTGTTTTAATCAGTAAATTGTCAGTAATAATCTGACAGGACAGAGTGGAGAGCTTTAACATCACGAGTTAGTAGGGAGGGACACGTGAAGAAACAGGCTCCACCACTCCTCTGTAACCCTACAGGTCGCACTCCTCTGTAACCCTACAGGCCGCACTCCTGTGTAACCCTACAGGCCGCACTCCTGTGTAACCCTACAGGCCGCACTCCTCTGTAACCCTACAGGTCGCACTCCTCTGTAACCCTACAGGCGGCACTCCTCTGTAACTCTACAGGCGGCACTCCTCTGTAACCCTACAGGTCGCACTCCTCTGTAACCCCACAGGTCGCACTCCTCTGTAACCATACAGGCCGCACTCCTCTGTAACCCCACAGGTCGCACTCCTCTGTAACCATACAGGCCGCACTCCTCTGTAACCCTACAGGCCGCACTCCTCTGTAACCCTACAGGCCGCACTCCTCTGTAACCCTACAGGCGGCACTCCTCTGTAACTCTACAGGCGGCACTCCTCTGTAACCCTACAGGTCGCACTCCTCTGTAACCCCACAGGTCGCACTCCTCTGTAACCATACAGGCCGCACTCCTCTGTAACCCCACAGGTCGCACTCCTCTGTAACCATACAGGCTGCACTCCTCTGTAACCCTACAGGCCGCACTCCTCTGTAACCCTACAGGCTGCACTCCTCTGTAACCCTACAGGCCGCACTCCTCTGTAACCCTACAGGTCGCACTCCTCTGTAACCCTACAGGCTGCACTCCTCTGTAACCCTACAAGTCGCACTCCTCTGTAACCCTACAGGTCGCACTCCTCTGTAACCCTACAGGCCGTACTCCTCTGTAACCCTACAGGCCGCACTCCTCTGTAACCCTACAGGCCGCACTCCTGTGTAACCCTACAGGTCGCACTCCTCTGTAACCCTACAGGTCGCACTCCTCTGTAACCCTACAGGCCGCACTCCTCTGTAACCCTACAGGCCGCACTCCTCTGTAACCCTACAGGCCGCACTCCTCTGTAACCCTACAGGCGGCACTCCTCTGTAACCCTACAGGCCGCACTCCTGTGTAACCCTACAGGCCGCACTCCTCTGTAACCCTACAGGCGGCACTCCTCTGTAACCCTACAGGCCGCACTCCTGTGTAACCCTACAGGTCGCACTCCTCTGTAACCCTACAGGTCGCACTCCTCTGTAACCCTACAGGTCGCACTCCTCTGTAACCCTACAGGCCGCACTCCTCTGTAACCCTACAGGCCGCACTCCTCTGTAACCCTACAGGCTGCACTCCTCTGTAACCCTTCAGGCCGCACTCCTGTGTAACCCTACAGGCCGCACTCCTGTGTAACCCTACAGGCCGCACTCCTGTGTAAACCTACAGGCGGCACTCCTCTGTAACCCTACAGGCCGCACTCCTCTGTAACCCTACAGGCTGCACTCCTCTGTAACCCTACAGGCCGCACTCCTCTGTAACCCTACAGGCTGCACTCCTCTATAACCCTACAAGTCGCACTCCTCTGTAACCCTACAGGCCGCACTCCTCTGTAACCCTACAGGCCGCACTCCTGTGTAACCCTACAGGTCGCACTCCTCTGTAACCCTACAGGTCGCACTCCTCTGTAACCCTACAGGCCGCACTCCTCTGTAACCCTACAGGCCGCACTCCTCTGTAACCCTACAGGCCGCACTCCTCTGTAACCCTACAGGTCGCACTCCTCTGTAACCCTACAGGTCGCACTCCTCTGTAACCCTACAGGTCGCACTCCTCTGTAACCCTACAGGCCGCACTCCTCTGTAACCCTACAGGCCGCACTCCTCTGTAACCCTACAGGCCGCACTCCTCTGTAACCCTACAGGCCGCACTCCTCTGTAACCCTACAGGCCGCACTCCTCTGTAACCCTACAGGCGGCACTCCTCTGTAACCCTACAGGCCGCACTCCTGTGTAACCCTACAGGTCGCACTCCTCTGTAACCCTACAGGTCGCACTCCTCTGTAACCCTACAGGTCGCACTCCTCTGTAACCCTACAGGCCGCACTCCTCTGTAACCCTACAGGCCGCACTCCTCTGTAACCCTACAGGCTGCACTCCTCTGTAACCCTTCAGGCCGCACTCCTGTGTAACCCTACAGGCCGCACTCCTGTGTAACCCTACAGGCCGCACTCCTGTGTAAACCTACAGGCGGCACTCCTCTGTAACCCTACAGGCCGCACTCCTCTGTAACCCTACAGGCTGCACTCCTCTGTAACCCTACAGGCCGCACTCCTCTGTAACCCTACAGGCTGCACTCCTCTATAACCCTACAAGTCGCACTCCTCTGTAACCCTACAGGCCGCACTCCTCTGTAACCCTACAGGCCGCACTCCTGTGTAACCCTACAGGTCGCACTCCTCTGTAACCCTACAGGTCGCACTCCTCTGTAACCCTACAGGCCGCACTCCTCTGTAACCCTACAGGCCGCACTCCTCTGTAACCCTACAGGCCGCACTCCTCTGTAACCCTACAGGTCGCACTCCTCTGTAACCCTACAGGTCGCACTCCTCTGTAACCCTACAGGTCGCACTCCTCTGTAACCCTACAGGCCGCACTCCTCTGTAACCCTACAGGCCGCACTCCTCTGTAACCCTACAGGCCGCACTCCTCTGTAACCCTACAGGCCGCACTCCTCTGTAACCCTACAGGCCGCACTCCTGTGTAACCCTACAGGCCGCACTCCTCTGTAACCCTACAGGTCGCACTCCTCTGTAACCCTACAGGCGGCACTCCTCTGTAACCCTACAGGTCGCACTCCTCTGTAACCCCACAGGTCGCACTCCTCTGTAACCATACAGGCCGCACTCCTGTGTAACCCTACAGGCCGCACTCCTCTGTAACCCTACAGGCCGCACTCCTGTGTAACCCTACAGGCCGCACTCCTGTGTAACCCTACAGGCCGCACTCCTGTGTAACCCTACAGGTCGCACTCCTCTGTAACCCTACAGGCGGCACTCCTGTGTAACCCTACAGGCCGCACTCCTCTGTAACCCCACAGGTCGCACTCCTCTGTAACCATACAGGCCGCACTCCTGTGTAACCCTACAGGCCGCACTCCTCTGTAACCCTACAGGCTGCACTCCTCTGTAACCCTACAAGTCGCACTCCTCTGTAACCCTACAGGTCGCACTCCTCTGTAACCCTACAGGCCGTACTCCTCTGTAACCCTACAGGCCGCACTCCTCTGTAACCCTACAGGCCGCACTCCTCTGTAACCCCACAGGTCGCACTCCTCTGTAACCATACAGGTCGCACTCCTCTGTAACCCTACAGGTCGCACTCCTCTGTAACCCTACAGGCCGCACTCCTCTGTAACCCTACAAGTCGCACTCCTCTGTAACCCTACAGGCCGCACTCCTCTGTAACCCTACAGGCGGCACTCCTCTGTAACCCTACAGGCCGCACTCCTCTGTAACCCTACAGGCCGCACTCCTGTGTAACCCTACAGGCGGCACTCCTCTGTAACCCTACAGGCCGCACTCCTGTGTAACCCTACAGGTCGCACTCCTCTGTAACCCTACAGGTCGCACTCCTCTGTAACCCTACAGGCCGCACTCCTCTGTAACCCTACAGGCGGCACTCCTCTGTAACCCTACAGGCTGCACTCCTCTGTAACCCTTCAGGCCGCACTCCTGTGTAACCCTACAGGCCGCACTCCTGTGTAACCCTACAGGCCGCACTCCTGTGTAAACCTACAGGCCGCACTCCTCTGTAACCCTACAGGCCGCACTCCTCTGTAACCCTACAGGCTGCACTCCTCTGTAACCCTACAGGCCGCACTCCTCTGTAACCCTACAGGCTGCACTCCTCTATAACCCTACAAGTCGCACTCCTCTGTAACCCTACAGGCCGCACTCCTCTGTAACCCTACAGGCCGCACTCCTCTGTAACCCTACAGGCCGCACTCCTCTGTAACCCTACAGGCCGCACTCCTCTGTAACCCTACAGGCCGCACTCCTGTGTAACCCTACAGGTCGCACTCCTCTGTAACCCTACAGGTCGCACTCCTCTGTAACCCTACAGGCCGCACTCCTCTGTAACCCTACAGGCCGCACTCCTCTGTAACCCTACAGGCCGCACTCCTCTGTAACCCTACAGGTCGCACTCCTCTGTAACCCTACAGGTCGCACTCCTCTGTAACCCTACAGGTCGCACTCCTCTGTAACCCTACAGGCCGCACTCCTCTGTAACCCTACAGGCCGCACTCCTCTGTAACCCTACAGGCTGCACTCCTCTGTAACCCTTCAGGCCGCACTCCTGTGTAACCCTACAGGCCGCACTCCTGTGTAACCCTACAGGCCGCACTCCTGTGTAAACCTACAGGCGGCACTCCTCTGTAACCCTACAGGCCGCACTCCTCTGTAACCCTACAGGCCGCACTCCTCTGTAACCCTACAGGCCGCACTCCTCTGTAACCCTACAGGTCGCACTCCTCTGTAACCCTACAGGTCGCACTCCTCTGTAACCCTACAGGTCGCACTCCTCTGTAACCCTACAGGCCGCACTCCTCTGTAACCCTACAGGCTGCACTCCTCTGTAACCCTTCAGGCCGCACTCCTGTGTAACCCTACAGGCCGCACTCCTGTGTAACCCTACAGGCCGCACTCCTGTGTAAACCTACAGGCGGCACTCCTCTGTAACCCTACAGGCCGCACTCCTCTGTAACCCTACAGGTCGCACTCCTCTGTAACCCTACAGGCCGCACTCCTCTGTAACCCTACAGGTCGCACTCCTCTGTAACCCTACAGGTCGCACTCCTCTGTAACCCTACAGGCCGCACTCCTCTGTAACCCTACAGGCCGCACTCCTCTGTAACCCTACAGGCTGCACTCCTCTGTAACCCTACAGGTCGTACTCCTGTGTAATTCGACAGACCACACTCAACGAGTTGGGTCATATCCCTGATGAATTCATGTTGACGAAACAAATTGGGTATCATCTTTCATAAACCACTACGTCTTACAACGGACTCTGCAGTTTCATTGAAAATACATCCAGATATTGGACTGATGAATTGATATATCCCATTTTTGCCTATATATATATAGAGAGAGAGAGAGAGAGAGAGAGAGATTTAGTTGCAGCATCAACATTTACAACATTTACATAGATTTTTCAGCTTCAATTTCTGACCTATATTCGTGTTCCTTCCGTTAGTACTAAACACTGTACCTCTGATTAATTTCCTTCATAGGTTTGTGGTCTCCTGCATCCCAAGCTGGTTCTGGGGTCCGGTGGTGACGCTGGAGGATTGCCTCGCAGCTTTCTTTGCAGCTGATGAATTAAAAGGTTTATTTTATATTTACTAGCAGCTTCTTCAGTTTACCACTAGTACATTACTATAAGACATTGTTACTTTGTAAGTATGTGATACTCGTCTTGTCTGTTATTAGTCTTGAGAGAAGCATTACATTTACACATGTGACCACTCTGATATTTGCTAGTACATTGCTGGCACATGCGCACAACATTAAATTCCACTGAAGAGGTGCAGCACGGCACAATCTTGAACTGGAGTATGGGAAGCAGTGACCAGGGTAGAGGAGAGGTGACAGTCACCGGCTGGCCATAGTGGGCTGGAGGGAGGTTGGAGATGTAGGGGGTGTTGGAGTTACAGAGGGCCTTGTATGTGAAGGTAGGGAGTTTGAAGAGGATTCTCAATGGGAGCCAGGGGAGCGTTAGAAGTGGATCGGTGTGAGAGGAAGATAAGTCTAGCCATGGAGTTGAGGACAGGTTGGATGGGAACAAGTGAGGTCAATGAGAAGAACGTTGCTGTTGGTCAGTATCATTTGTTACAGATATTCCCTGCACCCTCCGCCGCATATTCCGCGATCCTCCGCCACCTGCACAAGTTAGCAGTTAGCTGTACAGCTCTTACACAGGACATATATGTTATCTCCCATCATATGTTTCTTCCTAGGTGATAACATGTACAGCTGTGAGCGTTGTAAAAAGTAAGTATAATGTCTATATTTGCGTGTGTCATATATATATATATATCTCATGATAATGGAACGTGAGAGACCGTTGCTGCTTTTTGTTTCATTTAGGCTGCGGAATGGAGTTAAATATTGCAAAGTTTTACGGCTGCCCGAGGTGAGTTTCCCACTCGCTGCCATTGTTTTACACATTCAGTGAGTTTGTATTATTTATTCATTAAAAAGAAAGATGTCAGCTTAAAGCAGAGGTTCAGTGATCAGTAAATCCCTGTACACATTGGGTGCTAAAATGATATCGCTCAGTAAATCGCTCAGTGTATATGCCCTGCACGTGTGCCAATGCACTCTCCCATGGGTCGTTACCGATACCCTCCGTCATCTGTGCATGTACAGACGTGGAAGCGGATCGTTAACGACTGCCGCAATGTATTAAAAGAATATTCTGGCTACTAATTAAAATCTACATTACTCCAAGTCTTTTTCAGGTAATACCTGTACTGTATAAAACAAATGATTATTTCCAGTGGTAGTGAAACGCGTCAGTGGATGTTTTGTCCACTGCTCCATTTGAACCTTTGCTTACTTAGTTCTGAAAAGATTGATACCAGTATTGAATTTGTTGTGTTGCTCTATGTAAGTCCGTGGAAATGTTCATCTTTATAGTCACGCATTTCACTATTCTCCTTCAGATCCTCTGTATACACCTGAAACGTTTCCGACACGAGGTGATGTACTCCTTCAAAATCAGCAGCCACGTCTCCTTCCCGTTGGAGGGGCTTAATCTACGACCCTTCCTAGCCAAGGAGTGTGTGTCTCATATAACCACTTATGACCTTCTGGCTGTTATTTGCCATCACGGGACTGCGGGGAGTAAGTATATAAAACTGCGGACGCCTCCATTTTTTAAGGGTCCACGTTTAACCTGTAAATCCAGCTATTCGGAGGGTCCAGATGTCAGACGGCAGAAATGATAAAGGAATCTTAAGAATTGACGTAATGGTGCCACCTATTGGCAACCAACATAAACTAGGGATGGCCATCGACCATCGATGATTAGAAATCTTTGATGTTTCATGGCCGATGTCGGATAGTTTTGCCATCGTTGGGGGAGAACCAGATTGTTTCCCACCATCGATGTCAACCTTAAACGAATAGTTTCATTTTTCCTTTTTCACCAAGGAGCCGGGACACAGAGATTAACTCCGCCCCCGACAACCGCGAAGCCCCACCCCCGTATTTTGATTGGCCCGCAGGCCAATCAATCAAAGAAAACGGATGACCATCGATTTGTAAAAACATCAATGGTCGACCCAATGGCCCATACCCGGTCAGCTAACCTTCCCATTGTCAACCTGATGCTTGTGTCAACTTTCTGACCCTGTCGACCTAAGCCGTGTCGACCTATTTCATGTGACGACCTAAGCAATGTCGATTTTCAGTCGTCGACCCGATACATTTCGACCTAAATAGTGTCAACCTAACAACCGTAGGACCACAGTACTTCTCGTCTGTCGGCACTTCCATTGTTCTGTCGGCACTTCCATTGTTCTGTCGGCACTTCCATTGTTCTGTCTCCTCTATCACAGGCGGCCACTACATATCCTACTGTCAGAACGTGATTAACGGGCAGTGGTATGAGTTTGACGACCAGTACGTGACGGAAGTGCACGAGACCGTTGTGCAGAATGCAGAGGCGTACGTCCTGTTCTACAGGTGAGTGTAAGTGCCTAGACGCTCTCGTACCGCGTGTGACTGCGCTGTCTGACCATGTCCATAACGTAGATCCCTGTGTCTGCCTGCCCATATCTTCTCTCACACGTCCATCTATCCCGTACTCAGGAAGAGCTGCGAGGATTCCGAGCGGGAGCGGCAGAAGGTTGTGTCATTAGCAGCAATGAAGGAATCGGGTCTCCTGCAGTTCTACATCTCCCGCGAGTGGCTCAACAAGTTCAACACGTTTGCAGAGCCAGGGCCAATAAGTAACCAGAGCTTCCTGTGCTCCCATGGAGGTAGGCCCAAGAACCGGCGTCACCCGGCTGCATTATATACCGGTCATTATACGTTGGTGGGTGAGCAGGATATCTCCGGTAGCAGGAACAGTTCATTCTACTAATGGAGAGATGTGCGTTTAGTCTATCTCCAGTCTGTAATCAGAAATATTTGTGGTGTGTCGCCTAAATCCTGTGATACTCCTCCATTCATGTGTCTGGTGGCATGGACATGCCTCATTGGTATATAGATGGTATAAAGCTCCTGGATACTCCTCCATTCATGTGTCTGGTGGCATGGACATGCCTCATTGCTATATAGATGGTGTAAAGCTCCTGGATACTCCTCCATTCATGTGTCTGGTGGCATGGACATGCCTCATTGGTATATAGATGGTATAAAGCTCCTGGATACTCCTCCATTCATGTGTCTGGTGGCATGGACATGCCTCATTGCTATATAGATGGTATCAAGCTATCTCGGATAACCCGGCAATTGGTTTGAGAAGACTCTCACTCTATAATGGAGTACATTCCACTTGTCCCTATAAATGTCACTTGGACATGAGCGCTACGCTTCACCTCCCCAGGTCTATATGAGGTATAGAATATTCCGAATAATACTTTCTGATGGTAACTTATGGATACTTGTGTAGCGCATTCGTGCCCCAGTGTGTGCTGAGGCCGCTTCAGCGTTGTTTGTTATCTGCTGGCAATGCGGTCACCGGTAGACGGCTGGACCTCCACGTTTAGAGGATACAGTGGTGACCGGGATAGTCTTCCTGCGTGTGGGGCTAATTAGCTGCAGTTCAGCTGTTGTCCCGCTGTAATGCGATAGCCTGGAATCGCTGAACTCAGCCTGAGATGCAGTAACCAAGAGCGGTTGTCCTCATACAGTAGGTGGGGGAGGGCGCAGTGCTTCTTTGATGGCTTAATATCAGAGCAGATATCTGTAGCACCAGTGAGTCTTATCTTGATGTGTTTCTCTGTGTATCAGTTCAGCACGGTTTCCTCCGAAGGTAGTATGGATTCTAATTAGTGTAATATTTAAGTGCAACAGCTCCTGCCCTGCTGTGGATGGGTAGGGTAGGTGGATAGTTGGAGACCTGCTCTGGCTGCTGCGGCAGCTTCTGTCCTGCTGTGGTTGGGAAGGGAAGGTGGATAGTTGGAGACTTGCTGTGCCTGCTGCAGCAGCTCCTGCCCTGCTGTGGTTGGGAAGGGAAGGTGGATAGTTGGAGACCTGCTCTGTCTGCTGCTGCAGCTTCTGCCCTGCTGTGGATGGGTAGGGTAGGTGGATAGTTGGAGACCTGCTCTGGCTGCTGCTGCAGCTTCTGTCCTGCTGTGGTTGGGAAGGGAAGGTGGATAGCTGGAGTCTTGCTCTGGCTTCTGCAGCAGCTCCTGCCCTGCTGTGGTTGGGAAGGGTAGGTGAACAGTTAGAGATCTGCTCTGGCTGCTGCAGCAGCTCCTGCCCTGTTGGGAAGGGTAGGTGGAACAAGAATTGCATAAGCATATACTTTCACCCATCCGTTGTACGGGCCTTAAGACTAGTAATAATCCTTCTGTCTTTAAATAAATTCAGCACTGCACAGGAGCTGGTCCCCTAATACTCTTTCCATTGTCACCTCTGCAGGAATTCCTCCCAATAAATACCATTATATTGATGATCTGGTTGTCATCCTGCCGCAGAATGTATGGGAATATTTGTACAACAGGTGAGCCTGAACTTCTCTTCTCAGAACAAACTGGCGCTGCTGCTCACTTACTGGTATCGTAACACCCAAGCACTGTACAACTGCATTTTGGGCGTTTGCTGGCCAGATTGGACATTCTTTACCCCAGAGCTTAACCTAAACATCTGGAAGTGCTTAATGGATGGCTCCAAGGTGCTGCCATTACTTACTTACCTTGCAGACGGCCATGTTGTAAGATGAGCCAATATACAACAGAACCTGGCTTCCCTGGCGATGTGGGGCTGTAGCTGTAGCTTATCTAGACTTTAGTAAGGCTTTTGACACTGTCCCACATCGCAGACTGTTAAATAAACTTGAAAGCTTGGGATTGGATTCTAAGATAGTTGAATGGATAAGAGCATGGTTGCAGGACAGAAAACAGAGAGTTGTAGTGAACGGAGTACAGTCAAAGGAGGGAAAGGTTACAAGTGGGGTACCTCGGGGATCTGTACTTGGACCAGTGCTTTTTAATATCTTTATTGGTGACATTGTAAATGGAATTGAGGGTAAAATGTGCCTTTTTTCAGATGACACAAAGGTATGCAACAGGGTAGACACACCAGGAGGGGTAAAACAAATGATTGAGGATCTAGGCAGATTAGAGAAATGGTCAAGAGAATGGCAACTACAGATTAATGCCAAAAAATGCAAAATCATGCACTTGGGTCTCAGAAATCCAAAGACTCAATATAGTATAAATGGCACTATAATGGAAACTACTGAGGAAGAGAGGGATCTAGGTGTCACTATTTCAGGGGACTTAAAAGCAGGTAGGCAATGTAACAAAGCAATGAAGAAGGCAAGTCAGATGCTTGGTTGCATAGGGAGAGGTATCAGCAGTAGAAAGAAAGAAGTAATAATGCCACTGTATAGGTCTTTGGTACGACCTCACCTAGAGTATTGTGTTCAGTTCTGGAGGCCATATCTCCAGAAGGATATAAATACATTAGAGACTGTACAAAGAAGGGCAACTAAAATGGTGCATGGCCTACATCACAAAACTTACCAGGAAAGACTAAAAGATCTTAATATGTATACTTTAGAGCAGAGAAGGGAAAGGGGGGACATGATAGAAACTTTCACATATATCAAGGGTTTAACAAGGTCCAGGTGGGAGACATTCTTCACAGGAAGAGGAGCAACAGAACACAAGGACATGCACTGACACTAGAGGGAGGAAGGTACAGGTGGGAGACATTAGTCACAGGAATAGGAGCAACAGAACATGAGGACATGCACTGACACTAGGGGGAGGAAGGTACAGGTGGGAGACATTAGTCACAGGAAGAGGAGCAACAGAACACGAGGACATGCACTGACACTAGAGGGAGGAAGGTACAGGTGGGAGACATTCTTCACAGGAAGAGGAGCAGCAGAACACGAGGACATGCACTGACACTAGAGGGAGGAAGGTACAGGTGGGAGACATTAGTCACAGGAAGAGGAGCAGCAGAACACGAGGACATGCACTGACACTAGGGGGAGGAAGGTACAGGTGGGAGACATTAGTCACAGGAAGAGGAGCAGCAGAACACGAGGACACGCACTGACACTAGAGGGAGGAAGGTACAGGTGGGAGACATTCTTCACAGGAAGAGGAGCAGCAGAACACGAGGACATGCACTGACACTAGAGGGAGGAAGGTACAGGTGGGAGACATTCTTCACAGGAAGAGGAGCAGCAGAACACGAGGACATGCACTGACACTAGAGGGAGGAAGGTACAGGTGGGAGACATTCTTCACAGGAAGAGGAGCAGCAGAACACGAGGACATGCACTGACACTAGAGGGAGGAAGGTACAGGTGGGAGACATTAGTCACAGGAAGAGGAGCAGCAGAACACGAGGACATGCACTGAAACTAGAGGGAGGAAGGTACAGGTGGGAGACATTCCTCACAGGAAGAGGAGCAGCAGAACACGAGGACATGCACTGACACTAGGGGGAGGAAGGTACAGGTGGGAGACATTAGTCACAGGAAGAGGAGCAGCAGAACACGAGGACATGCACTGAAACTAGAGGGAGGAAGGTACAGGTGGGAGACATTAGTCACAGGAAGAGGAGCAGCAGAACACGAGGACATGCACTGAAACTAGAGGGAGGAAGGTACAGGTGGGAGACATTCTTCACAGGAAGAGGAGCAGCAGAACACGAGGACATGCACTGACACTAGAGGGAGGAAGGTACAGGTGGGAGACATTCTTCACAGGAAGAGGAGCAACAGAACACGAGGACATGCACTGACACTAGAGGGAGGAAGGTACAGGTGGGAGACATTAGTCACAGGAAGAGGAGCAGCAGAACACGAGGACACGCACTGACACTAGAGGGAGGAAGGTACAGGTGGGAGACATTAGTCACAGGAAGAGGAGCAGCAGAACACGAGGACATGCACTGACACTAGGGGGAGGAAGGTACAGGTGGGAGACATTAGTCACAGGAAGAGGAGCAGCAGAACACGAGGACATGCACTGAAACTAGAGGGAGGAAGGTACAGGTGGGAGACATTAGTCACAGGAAGAGGAGCAGCAGAACACGAGGACATGCACTGAAACTAGAGGGAGGAAGGTACAGGTGGGAGACATTCTTCACAGGAAGAGGAGCAGCAGAACACGAGGACATGCACTGACACTAGAGGGAGGAAGGTACAGGTGGGAGACATTCTTCACAGGAAGAGGAGCAACAGAACACGAGGACATGCACTGACACTAGAGGGAGGAAGGTACAGGTGGGAGACATTAGTCACAGGAAGAGGAGCAGCAGGACACGCACTGACACTAGAGGGAGGAAGGTACAGGTGGGAGACATTAGTCACAGGAAGAGGAGCAGCAGAACACGAGGACATGCACTGACACTAGGGGGAGGAAGGTACAGGTGGGAGACATTAGTCACAGGAAGAGGAGCAGCAGAACACGAGGACATGCACTGAAACTAGAGGGAGGAAGGTACAGGTGGGAGACATTAGTCACAGGAAGAGGAGCAGCAGAACACGAGGACATGCACTGAAACTAGAGGGAGGAAGGTACAGGTGGGAGACATTCTTCACAGGAAGAGGAGCAGCAGAACACGAGGACATGCACTGACACTAGAGGGAGGAAGGTACAGGTGGGAGACATTCTTCACAGGAAGAGGAGCAACAGAACACGAGGACATGCACTGACACTAGAGGGAGGAAGGTACAGGTGGGAGACATTAGTCACAGGAAGAGGAGCAGCAGAACACGAGGACATGCACTGACACTAGAGGGAGGAAGGTACAGGTGGGAGACATTCTTCACAGGAAGAGGAGCAGCAGAACACGAGGACATGCACTGACACTAGAGGGAGGAAGGTACAGGTGGGAGACATTAGTCACAGGAAGAGGAGCAGCAGAACACGAGGACATGCACTGAAACTAGAGGGAGGAAGGTACAGGTGGGAGACATTCCTCACAGGAAGAGGAGCAGCAGAACACGAGGACATGCACTGACACTAGGGGGAGGAAGGTACAGGTGGGAGACATTAGTCACAGAAAGAGGAGCAGCAGAACACGAGGACATGCACTGAAACTAGAGGGAGGAAGGTACAGGTGGGAGACATTAGTCACAGGAAGAGGAGCAGCAGAACACGAGGACATGCACTGAAACTAGAGGGAGGAAGGTACAGGTGGGAGACATTCTTCACAGGAAGAGGAGCAGCAGAACACGAGGACATGCACTGACACTAGAGGGAGGAAGGTACAGGTGGGAGACATTCTTCACAGGAAGAGGAGCAACAGAACACGAGGACATGCACTGACACTTGAGGGAGGAAGGTACAGGTGGGAGACATTAGTCACAGGAAGAGGAGCAGCAGAACACGAGGACATGCACTGACACTAGAGGGAGGAAGGTACAGGTGGGAGACATTAGTCACAGGAAGAGGAGCAGCAGAACACGAGGACATGCACTGACACTAGGGGGAGGAAGGTACAGGTGGGAGACATTAGTCACAGGAAGAGGAGCAGCAGAACACGAGGACATGCACTGAAACTAGAGGGAGGAAGGTACAGGTGGGAGACATTAGTCACAGGAAGAGGAGCAGCAGAACACGAGGACATGCACTGAAACTAGAGGGAGGAAGGTACAGGTGGGAGACATTCTTCACAGGAAGAGGAGCAGCAGAACACGAGGACATGCACTGACACTAGAGGGAGGAAGGTACAGGTGGGAGACATTCTTCACAGGAAGAGGAGCAACAGAACACGAGGACATGCACTGACACTAGAGGGAGGAAGGTACAGGTGGGAGACATTAGTCACAGGAAGAGGAGCAGCAGAACACGAGGACACGCACTGACACTAGAGGGAGGAAGGTACAGGTGGGAGACATTAGTCACAGGAAGAGGAGCAGCAGAACACGAGGACATGCACTGACACTAGGGGGAGGAAGGTACAGGTGGGAGACATTCTTCACAGGAAGAGGAGCAGCAGAACACGAGGACATGCACTGACACTAGAGGGAGGAAGGTACAGGTGGGAGACATTAGTCACAGGAAGAGGAGCAGCAGAACACGAGGACATGCACTGACACTAGAGGTAGGAAGGTACAGGTGGGAGACATTCCTCACAGGAAGAGGAGCAGCAGAACACGAGGACACGCACTGACACTAGAGGGAGGAAGGTACAGGTAGGAGACATTAGTCACAGGAAGAGGAGCAGCAGAACACGAGGACATGCACTGACACTAGAGGGAGGAAGGTACAGGTGGGAGACATTAGTCACAGGAAGAGGAGCAATAGAACACGAGGACATGCACTGACACTAGAGGGAGGAAGGTACAGGTGGGAGACATTAGTCACAGGAAGAGGAGCAGCAGAACACGAGGACATGCACTGACACTAGGGGGAGGAAGGTACAGGTGGGAGACATTAGTCACAGGAAGAGGAGCAGCAGAACACGAGGACATGCACTGACACTAGGGGGAGGAAGGTACAGGTGGGAGACATTCTTCACAGGAAGAGGGAGAATACAATAGTGTGCCGAGTGCAGTAAGGCACCGAGCCCGAAGCATGGTGAGCGGACGCGGTACACTTCGGCGAGTGATACTCACTGAGGACATTCACACAGGGGTCGGCACATGCTTACATTCGCGCATGCGCAGACCCGTACCATTGGAAGCAGGAATCAGGCCGAAAGTACCAACAGGCTCGACCTTCCTGTCATGAGTGCCCCCCGTCCTAGGGTCTGATTAAGATGGGGTCACTAAATCGATGTTCACACAATTGTCCGATGGTAGTTGATCTGGTCCTGTAGCCGTAAAGCTGCAGCATGATTGGCTGGATGAGGCCCATTGTGCGATTCATATAACATATTGTGTCCTGATCCCATCAGATTCGGAGGGGGCCCCGCTGTGAACCATCTGTATGTTTGCTCCATATGTCAGGTGGAAATCGAGGCATTGGCAAAACGCAGGAAAACAGAAATCGACACCTTTATTAAGGTAAAACTGTGGTGACATGTTGGCGGTAGCACCATTACAGCTTCCTTCGCCCTTGTAGAAGTGACCTATATTCAGACTTAGATCTGCTGTCACCATTAGCGGTTAGTAAGCTGCACCCCCCCCCCCCCCCATGCCCCCTCCCACCCCGTCAATTGTCTCACTTCAGATTGGAGGATTGAGAGCTAACTAATAAGCTAAGACAACATGCAGCTGACGAGCTCCTGGCTGTTCTTGTATCCTGTCTTTAGCTGAATAAAGCGTTCCAGGCGGAGGAGTCTCCCGGCGTCATATACTGTATCAGCATGCAGTGGTTTCGTGAGTGGGAAGCTTTTGTCAAAGGCAAAGACAACGGTAAGAGGCCGGTTCCCCTGTGCTATGTGTTCTGCCGCCACAGGCGGCCATCTTGGTTGCTTCTTACCTACTGTAGTTTTTTACTGCTAGAATAGATACCCACAAATTGAAAAAATACCATGGGGTGCTTTCATTGTTTGAAACATGGTTTATACTTGGAGATAAATGCCCCAGACACTCCAGCAGGGGTGGAAAATGTTTGGGGAATCTCCTACTTTACCAAGCTTATTAGACTGATCCGGTGGAGGACAAGTGTTCACTTATACTGGCTCCATGGTTACATTACCTGTGTTCTTTCTCCCAGACCCGCCAGGTCCTATTGATAACAGCAAGGTGGCATTGACCAGAAGCGGAGGACACGTACAGCCAAAGCAGGGTGAGTGTGCTCATTGTTACACCCATGTATGAGATACAAAAAAAAACTGTGTAAAGCGCTTGTCAGAGTTGGTTACTCAGGTAGAGCAGCTGCAAAAAGGGGGTAGTCCGGCTACAAAAAGAGAGAAAGAAATGATGCAGCGCTTATATATTTTAATGATTCAACCATTTATCATATTAAAACATCTTTAAATAATAATAATACATGAAGTACAATAAAAAAAAACAGTAAATAGAAAAATGTGGACCTGTCAATAAAGTTTCTAACCTGAAAAAAAGAGGGGAAGATGATACCCGCACCAGTCTTTTGAAGATGAGACTTTCTTATCTCCTCCAATATCGGTATTTATCAGGGATAGTGTTCCCACAATTTAACATTTGGAGGTGCTACCTACTACTTAGATATTGACACATAACATAAACAAGAAAAGGAAGTATAATGTAGGTGCACTGAAAGTCAATAAATGGTACATAAAATTTAACCTTTAATAAATTTTCAATAAAAACGGTGAAAGATTAAAATATATTTAGAAGGAAATAAAGAGCAGAAATAAGATTTAAAACAATAATGACCACCGCTCAACTATGTCCTATATTTGCAGGGGTAAATTTTCCCTGTATGTTCTCTCTAGTGTTCTATATGGATATTTTGTCTGATTATTTTCTCAGAGACAATAGTTACTTTTCTATATTTGTTGCAATAGAAAGAGTGATAGTGTCTTTTTATTTATGACTCATATCACTTAGGCTAAATGGCCTTCCATAAGCTTTTTTTATATAAAGCCTTTAAGTATTAAAGTTCAATGTGTTTTCAGGTATTTTCTGTTAGTCATTTATCATGCATCAATGATTTTTGTAAGGCAGTAGAGCAGCGTGTATTATTACATATCAATGTCACGTTATCCGATATTTGGACAATATGTAGGGATAATGTCAATCATCCAATCGTTATTTTTTGTATAGCTTTTAATTTACACACAGTCTTTGGTTTTAATGAAAACAGTTATTGGCTTTCACATATACCTATACTGGCTGAGGGATATATGATATGTTAGCCGCTTTCTATTTGCCGGCTATTGTCCCCGCTCAGACAGTGTCTCCGTGTGTTACTAGCTGGAAAAAGTATCATTTTTAGTGTTTTGTGTTACACTGTTATATCATGCATGTATGATTTTTTTATTGTAGGGCAGTAAAGCAGTGTATGTTACCACATATGGATGTTGTGCTATCCAATACTTGGACAGTGTGTATGGATAGCACCAATCGTCCAATCTCTGTTATTTTTAATACAGCTTTAAATATACAGACACAGTCCTAGGTTTTAATAATGACAACCCAGTGTTTAGATTTTATAAATAACTGTGCTATTGAGCTAAGGGATATACGTTTTCTTAGCCGCTTTCTGTTTGCCGGCTATTCTCCCCGTTCAAGTAGTATCTCTCTGTGGTAGCCTTTACTAGCTTTTGCTGCTATCTGTCATTAGTACGGAACTATAGCAGCTATTGCTATCCACTCAGATAGCTACACTCTGCGGCTGTAAGGTATGCCGTTTGTGCGCTCGGGGAATACAGCATGTCTGCACCCCGTGCATCAGCCGGCTGTGGATCAGATAGATGCGAGTGACACTCGCGCCGTGCTTCTACTTTCTACCTACATGCATTTTCACTGTATACAGAACACATTGTTATTACACATAATTTTTACAATAATCTACACCTTAAGAGAACATGAACATAGGAGCTGTGGTCATTGCTAGCCAACGACCGTTTCACCTAAGCTTCCTCAGGGCATTAACCCGTTTGCCTCCTGAGAAGGATTTAAATCCCCTCTCCTTCCTCCTGATTGGTTGTTGTCACATAGGCCCTTATTCTGATCGGTGCGGCCGGATCCGATTATGCGGCCAGGACCGTGCGTGCGAAACCCCGCCTTCCATACGGATCGCCAACTCCGTCCGTACGCGGTAAGAAGCTGGCCGAACGGACCGCACGTGTATTTTTCACGGAATACGCCTCCTCCATCTAAGGGAACCTCCCCCATCATTCGATGGTCGCAGACCATCGAATGCAGGACCGAGTGCTCCACCAGCACCCGCAACCTCAGACCACACGGACATTTTTCAGTGCAAAAGCAGGGATCTGGGCGGGCAGCTGACATCCGGCGATGTCATATGTCCGCCCCCTACACGTGCGTCACGGCCGCATTACCATACGTACGCCCAGTGTTTGCATGGGAACGCCCATGAAACGTGGGGCGTATGCATATGGTAATGAGCCCAAATAGCCCTTCACGCCCATCTCCACCCCCTGTTCGGAGTGTTCACATATCATGCGTGATTTGGCCGTACGCCCCGCTCGCACATGCGCAGAGACGCCTCTGCACATGCGCAGACACAAAACATCGGCGGGCCGAACGCACGCGGATATATCCGCACCGACCAGAATAAGGGCCATAGTGTTACTTTCTATGGATATTTGATTCCAATTTCTTTAGGTTTTTAATTGTTGTTGGATTTGACAATTTGCATATGACTTTATGAGGATGCTATTATTTTTACATGGTACCGCTCATTTAAGTTTATTATATTCTTTGAAATCGCATATTCTTTGTTTTATTTTGTTTTATTTTAACTTTTGGTGCTCCCCAGATTCTACTCTCATAACATTGAGGTTGTCATCATATTTAATATACATGTAATATCGTAATTCTATAATATTTGATATTAATGCAGCCTATATGTATTATTATGTATGTTAAAAAATTCTACTGTCTTAGTATTATTTCTGGCTAAAGGCTTGAATGCCCTGAGTGGTTCTATATGAATCATACTTATTAAGATTGTAGTCTCTCTTTGAATGGAGGTACATGTATTAAATAAGTTTAAGATTCTTGTGGAGTATCACCTGATCTCTGTGATGTTATATACTGAATGGTGTTCCCTTAATTTGTGCACCACTGCAAAAACAGAAAATACCTGAAAACACATTGAACTTTAACACTTAAAATCTTTATATAAAAAAAGCTTATGGAAAGCCATTTAGCCTAAGTGATATGAGTCATAAATAAAAAGACACTGGAGATTATTCTGATCAGTGCGGCCAAACGTGCGTACGTTCCATATTAGCGTACGCTCTCCGTACGCGGCCGTTGGGGTTAAGTCCACCCACAAATCAGCCGCATACGTACGGCCAGAAACAACGTCGAAGGGGAGTGGCGTACAATTGAGCGTACGCCAACGTACACGGACGGACCAGCCCTTAAACTCCGACAACTAGCGTACAACAGAGCGTACGCCACCGTTTACGGACGTCTCTCGTCCGTCTTCCCGCCGACTTCTTGCGGGAATCTGAGCGTACGCCAGCTTGCACGGATGGGTCCATATTGTTTTCAATAGAAAACTCAGCTTATGTCCCCGCTCGTGAGAGTGAGCGTACGTCCGTGTACGCTGGCATACCCTTCACATATATGGACCTGCAAATCTTGCCTTTCAACTACAATTCTGACAATTAATTAATTATTCTAATTGTTATTCAATTATTGTTTTCTATTAACTCAATTGAAGATTGTGTGCAAAATAGTGGGCATGGGCTTAAAACATTGCTGAAACATCCTTTGTAGGTGTTAGATGTGGTTTATGTTATTGTATCATAAATACAAAACCTATGTTTGTATTAGAGTGAACACGTTGACACATGTCGACTTGTGTAGATTGAGTGTGCTACTGTGTAAAGTCTATGAAAGCACGTAGTGAATGTGTATAACTGTTTAACAAATACCTACCTTAGCATATATAAGCAGGTCTTAAAAAGATTCGTACCTTAAATTAAACAAACCTTTAAATGTCGAGAAGTATAGAAAGATAAGCTTCCAATGTGTTTGAGTGCTGTGTGTGGCTTGCAGGTAGTGAAATCATGGTTTGGACTTAATAGACTGCAGCATTGCTTATTACATTCAGGTGTATGTGTTTGAGTAGTAATCAGCGTAAATTAGCAAACCCAGGCGCACGCTGGCATGCGGTATCTGTAGGGGTGGTCTGAGCTGGCGGTTGGCGGCCGCCTGTTTTGTGTCCGAAATGAACGGTGCTTTAGGCGATCGTGCGGTAGTAGCACCGTTCATTTTTGGTGTACACCCATATTTACGCCCATTTTCCCTCATTATTTCGGCCGCTCCCCTCAACACGCCCCTATGCCGCCCCCAATGCCCGTACTCTCGCGTACAGGTTTTTTCGCACGGAGAGACCCGTCCGTAAGCGTTGTGGGGTGTTCGCGCCTGCGCATTGGCGATTGTACGCATGCGCAGATCATGAAAAACCCCGGAACGTTCGCGTACGGCCCGGCCGCACCAACCAGAATAAGGCCCACTGTCACTCTTTCTATTGCAACAAATATAGAAAAGTAACTATTGTCTCTGAGAAAATAATCAGAGACAAAATATCCATATAGAACACTAGAGAGAACATACAGGGAAAATTTACCCCTGCAAATATAGGACATAGTTGAGCGGTGGTCATTATTGTTTTAAATCTTATTTCTGCTCTTTATTTCCTTCTAAATATATTTTAATATTTCACCGTTTTTATTGAAAAATTATTAAAGGTTAAATTTTATGTACCATTTATTGACTTTCAGTGCACCTACATTATACTTCCTTTTCTTGTTTATGTTAAGTTTCTAACCTGCTCTGGTCAATCTCAGCACATTTAGAGGAGTGAGGTTGGGGGATCACTGGAGTCCAATAGTTCCACTTGTCGCTACAGGTGTCCCAGTCCTATTATGGACTTGTCGGTTTGTGGGGATCCTCTCTAAAGTGCGTTGTGCTTGTGGGAAAAAGTGCTCCAATTTGTAATCCCAGGTGGTCTCACTGTAGGTGTCCCAGTCCAAGATGGACCTGTATTATTGTGGGGGATCCTATTGGAAATGCAGCGTGTTTGAGAATTGAGGTGCTCCAAGTGCTGGAAGGAGATGATAAAGTCCAGATGAATTAGCAGGTGAGGGGCAAATAGTCCATGACAGGTCCAGCTAGATCCTCAATGCCTTGAAAAAACTGTCCTTTAGTAATAGTGAAACGCGTTGGTGATCTAGCTGGACCTGTCATGGACTATTTGCCCCTCACCTGCTAATTCATCGGAGCTTTGTGTCTTTCCTGGAGAGGGGCATGCTGGGAGGTATGCTGCCACGTCATTGTGCGGAGCGTTGCGTCTCTCCTGGAGAGGGGCATGCTGGGAGGTATGCTGCCACGTCATTGTGCGGAGCGTTGCGTCCCTCCTGGAGAGGAGCATGCTGGGAGGTACGCTGCCACGTCATTGTGCGGAGCGTTGCGTCCCTCCTGGAGAGGGGCATGCTGGGAGGTATGCTGCCACGTCATTGTGCGGAGCGTTGCGTCTCTCCTGGAGGGGCAAGCTGGGAGGTACGCTGCCACGTCATTGTGCGGAGCGTTGCGTCCCTCCTGGAGAGGGGCATGCTGGGAGGTACGCTGCCACGTCATTGTGCGGAGCGTTGCGTCCCTCCTGGAGAGGGGCATGCTGGGAGGTACGCTGCCACGTCATTGTGCGGAGCGTTGCGTCCCTCCTGGAGAGGGGCATGCTGGGAGGTACGCTGCTACGTCATTGTGCAGAGCGTTGCGTCCCTCCTGGAGAGGGGCATGCTGGGAGGTACGCTGCCACGTCATTGTGCGGAGCGTTGCGTCCCTCCTGGAGAGGGGCATGCTGGGAGGTACGCTGCCACGTCATTGTGCGGAGCGTTGCGTCCCTCCTGGAGAGGGGCATGCTGGGAGGTACGCTGCTACGTCATTGTGCGGAGCGTTGCGTCCCTCCTGGAGAGGGGCATGCTGGGAGGTACGCTGCTACGTCATTGTGCGGAGCGTTGCGTCCCTCCTGGAGAGGGGCATGCTGGGAGGTACGCTGCTACGTCATTGTGTGGAGCGTTGCGTCCCTCCTGGAGAGGGGCATGCTGGGAGGTACGCTGCCACGTCATTGTGCGGAGCGTTGCGTCCCTCCTGGAGAGGGGCATGCTGGGAGGTACGCTGCCACGTCATAGTGCGGAGCGTTGCGTCCCTCCTGGAGAGGGGCATGCTGGGAGGTACGCTGCCACGTCATTGTGCGGAGCGTTGCGTCCCTTCTGGAGAGGGGCATGCTGGGAGGTACGCTGCTACGTCATTGTGCGGAGCGTTGCGTCTCTCCTGGAGAGGGGCATGCTGGGAGGTACGCTGCCACGTCATTGTGCGGAGCGTTGCGTCCCTCCTGGAGAGGGGCATGCTGGGAGGTACGCTGCCACGTCATTGTGCGGAGCGTTGCGTCCCTCCTGGAGAGGGGCATGCTGGGAGGTACGCTGCCACGTCATTGTGCGGAGCGTTGCGTCCCTCCTGGAGAGGGGCATGCTGGGAGGTACGCTGCCACGTCATTGTGCGGAGCGTTGCGTCCCTCCTGGAGAGGGGCATGCTGGGAGGTACGCTGCCACGTCATAGTGCGGAGCGTTGCGTCCCTCCTGGAGAGGGGCATGCTGGGAGGTACGCTGCCACGTCATTGTGCGGAGCGTTGCGTCCCTCCTGGAGAGGGGCATGCTGGGAGGTACGCTGCCACGTCATTGTGCGGAGCGTTGCGTCCCTCCTGGAGAGGGGCATGCTGGGAGGTACGCTGCCACGTCATAGTGCGGAGCGTTGCGTCCCTCCTGGAGAGGGGCATGCTGGGAGGTACGCTGCTACGTCATTGTGCGGAGCGTTGCGTCCCTTCTGGAGAGGGGCATGCTGGGAGGTACGCTGCTACGTCATTGTGCGGAGCGTTGCGTCCCTTCTGGAGAGGGGCATGCTGGGAGGTACGCTGCCACGTCATTGTGCGGAGCGTTGCGTCCCTCCTGGAGAGGGGCATGCTGGGAGGTACGCTGCCACGTCATTGTGCGGAGCGTTGCGTCCCTCCTGGAGAGGGGCATGCTGGGAGGTACGCTGCCACGTCATAGTGCGGAGCGTTGCGTCCCTCCTGGAGAGGGGCATGCTGGGAGGTACGCTGCCACGTCATAGTGCGGAGCGTTGCGTCCCTCCTGGAGAGGGGCATGCTGGGAGGTACGCTGCTACGTCATTGTGCGGAGCGTTGCGTCCCTTCTGGAGAGGGGCATGCTGGGAGGTACGCTGCTACGTCATTGTGCGGAGCGTTGCGTCCCTTCTGGAGAGGGGCATGCTGGGAGGTACGCTGCTACGTCATTGTGCGGAGCGTTGCGTCCCTCCTGGAGAGGGGCATGCTGGGAGGTACGCTGCCACGTCATTGTGCGGAGCGTTGCGTCCCTCCTGGAGAGGAGCATGCTGGGAGGTACGCTGCCACGTCATTGTGCGGAGCGTTGCATCTCTCCTGGAGAGGGGCATGCTGGGAGGTACGCTGCTACGTCATTGTGCGGAGCGTTGCGTCCCTCCTGGAGAGGGGCATGCTGGGAGGTACGCTGCTACGTCATTGTGCCGAGCGTGGTGTCCCTCCTGGAGAGGGGCATGCTGGGAGGTACGCTGCCACGTCATTGTGCGGAGCGTTGCGTCCCTCCTGGAGAGGAGCATGCTGGGAGGTACGCTGCCACGTCATTGTGCGGAGCGTTGCATCTCTCCTGGAGAGGGGCATGCTGGGAGGTACGCTGCTACGTCATTGTGCGGAGCGTTGCGTCCCTCCTGGAGAGGGGCATGCTGGGAGGTACGCTGCTACGTCATTGTGCCGAGCGTGGTGTCCCTCCTGGAGAGGGGCATGCTGGGAGGTACGCTGCTACGTCATTGTGCGGAGCGTTGCGTCTCTCCTGGAGAGGGGCATGCTGGGAGGTACGCTGCCACGTCATTGTGCGGAGCGTTGCGTCTCTCCTGGAGAGGGGCATGCTGGGAGGTACGCTGCTACGTCATTGTGCGGAGCGTTGCGTCCCTCCTGGAGAGGGGCATGCTGGGAGGTACGCTGCCACGTCATAGTGCGGAGCGTTGCGTCTCTCCTGGAGAGGAGCATGCTGGGAGGTACACTGCCACGTCATTGTGCAGAGCGTTGCGTCTCTCCTGGAGAGGGGCATGCTGGGAGGTACGCTGCCACGTCATTGTGCGGAGCGTTGCGTCCCTCCTGGAGAGGGGCATGCTGGGAGGTACGCTGCCACGTCATTGTGCGGAGCGTTGCGTCTCTCCTGGAGAGGAGCATGCTGGGAGGTACGCTGCTACGTCATTGTGTGGAGCGTTGCGTCTCTCCTGGAGAGGGGCATGCTGGGAGGTACGCTGCCACGTCATTGTGCGGAGCGTTGCGTCTCTCCTGGAGAGGAGCATGCTGGGAGGTACGCTGCTACGTCATTGTGCGGAGCGTTGCGTCTCTCCTGGAGAGGGTCATGCTGGGAGGTACGCTGCTACGTCATAGTGCGGAGCGTTGCGTCCCTCCTGGAGAGGGGCATGCTGGGAGGTACGCTGCTACGTCATAGTGCGGAGCGTTGCGTCCCTCCTGGAGAGGGGCATGCTGGGAGGTACGCTGCTACGTCATAGTGCGGAGCGTTGCGTCCCTCCTGGAGAGGGGCATGCTGGGAGGTATGCTGCTACGTCATAGTGCGGAGCGTTGCGTCTCTCCTGGAGAGGGGCATGCTGGGAGGTATGCTGCTACGTCATAGTGCGGAGCGTTGCGTCCCTCCTGGAGAGGAGCATGCTGGGAGGTACGCTGCCACGTCACAGTGCGGAGCGTTGCGTCCCTCCTGGAGAGGAGCATGCTGGGAGGTACGCTGCCACGTCACAGTGCGGAGCGTTGCGTCCCTCCTGGAGAGGAGCATGCTGGGAGGTACGCTGCCACGTCATAGTGCGGAGCGTTGCGTCCCTCCTGGAGAGGGGCATGCTGGGAGGTACGCTGCCACGTCATTGTGCGGAGCGTTGCGTCTCTCCTGGAGAGGGGCATGCTGGGAGGTACGCTGCTACGTCATTGTGCGGAGCGTTGCGTCCCTCCTGGAGAGGGGCATGCTGGGAGGTACGCTGCTACGTCATTGTGCCGAGCGTGGTGTCCCTCCTGGAGAGGGGCATGCTGGGAGGTACGCTGCTACGTCATTGTGCGGAGCGTTGCGTCTCTCCTGGAGAGGGGCATGCTGGGAGGTACGCTGCCACGTCATTGTGCGGAGCGTTGCGTCTCTCCTGGAGAGGGGCATGCTGGGAGGTACGCTGCTACGTCATTGTGCGGAGCGTTGCGTCCCTCCTGGAGAGGGGCATGCTGGGAGGTACGCTGCCACGTCATAGTGCGGAGCGTTGCGTCTCTCCTGGAGAGGAGCATGCTGGGAGGTACACTGCCACGTCATTGTGCAGAGCGTTGCGTCTCTCCTGGAGAGGGGCATGCTGGGAGGTACGCTGCCACGTCATTGTGCGGAGCGTTGCGTCCCTCCTGGAGAGGGGCATGCTGGGAGGTACGCTGCCACGTCATTGTGCGGAGCGTTGCGTCTCTCCTGGAGAGGAGCATGCTGGGAGGTACGCTGCTACGTCATTGTGTGGAGCGTTGCGTCTCTCCTGGAGAGGGTCATGCTGGGAGGTACGCTGCCACGTCATTGTGCGGAGCGTTGCGTCTCTCCTGGAGAGGAGCATGCTGGGAGGTACGCTGCTACGTCATTGTGCGGAGCGTTGCGTCTCTCCTGGAGAGGGTCATGCTGGGAGGTACGCTGCTACGTCATAGTGCGGAGCGTTGCGTCCCTCCTGGAGAGGGGCATGCTGGGAGGTACGCTGCTACGTCATAGTGCGGAGCGTTGCGTCCCTCCTGGAGAGGGGCATGCTGGGAGGTATGCTGCTACGTCATAGTGCGGAGCGTTGCGTCTCTCCTGGAGAGGGGCATGCTGGGAGGTACGCTGCCACGTCATTGTGCGGAGCGTTGCGTCCCTCCTGGAGAGGGGCATGCTGGGAGGTATGCTGCTACGTCATAGTGCGGAGCGTTGCGTCTCTCCTGGAGAGGGGCATGCTGGGAGGTACGCTGCTACGTCATTGTGCGGAGCGTTGCGTCTCTCCTGGAGAGGAGCATGCTGGGAGGTACGCTGCTACGTCATTGTGCGGAGCGTTGCGTCTCTCCTGGAGAGGAGCATGCTGGGAGGTACGCTGCCACGTCATTGTGCGGAGCGTTGCGTTCCTCCTGGAGAGGGGCATGCTGGGAGGTATGCTGCTACGTCATTGTGCGGAGCGTTGCGTCTCTCCTGGAGAGGGGCATGCTGGGAGGTACGCTGCCACGTCATAGTGCAGAGCGTTGCGTCTCTCCTGGAGAGGGGCATGCTGGGAGGTACGCTGCCACATCATTGTGCAGAGCGTTGCGTCTCTCCTGGAGAGGGGCATGCTGGGAGGTACGCTGCCACATCATTGTGCAGAGCGTTGCGTCTCTCCTGGAGAGGGGCATGCTGGGAGGTACGCTGCCACATCATTGTGCAGAGCGTTGCGTCTCTCCTGGAGAGGAGCATGCTGGGAGGTACGCTGCCACGTCATTGTGCGGAGCGTTGCGTCCCTCCTGGAGAGGGGCATGCTGGGAGGTACGCTGCTACGTCATTGTGCGGAGCATTGCGTCTCTCCTGGAGAGGGGCATGCTGGGAGGTACGCTGCTACGTCATTGTGCGGAGCGTTGCGTCTCTCCTGGAGAGGGGCATGCTGGGAGGTACGCTGCCACGTCATAGTGCGGAGCGTTGCGTCTCTCCTGGAGAGGAGCATGCTGGGAGGTACGCTGCTACGTCATTGTGCGGAGCGTTGCGTCTCTCCTGGAGAGGAGCATGCTGGGAGGTACGCTGCTACGTCATTGTGCGGAGCGTTGCGTCTCTCCTGGAGAGGAGCATGCTGGGAGGTACGCTGCTACGTCATTGTGCGGAGCGTTGCGTCTCTCCTGGAGAGGAGCATGCTGGGAGGTACGCTGCTACGTCATTGTGTGGAGCGTTGCGTCTCTCCTGGAGAGGAGCATGCTGGGAGGTACGCTGCTACGTCATTGTGCCGAGCGTGGTGTCCCTCCTGGAGAGGAGCATGCTGGGAGGTACGCTGCCACGTCATTGTGCGGAGCGTTGCGTCCCTCCTGGAGAGGGGCATGCTGGGAGGTACGCTGCCACGTCATTGTGCGGAGCGTTGCGTCTCTCCTGGAGAGGGGCATGCTGGGAGGTACGCTGCCACGTCATTGTGCGGAGCGTTGCGTCCCTCCTGGAGAGGAGCATGCTGGGAGGTACGCTGCCACGTCATTGTGCGGAGCGTTGCGTTCCTCCTGGAGAGGGGCATGCTGGGAGGTATGCTGCTACGTCATTGTGCGGAGCGTTGCGTCTCTCCTGGAGAGGGGCATGCTGGGAGGTACGCTGCCACGTCATTGTGCGGAGCGTTGCGTCCCTCCTGGAGAGGAGCATGCTGGGAGGTACGCTGCCACGTCATTGTGCGGAGCGTTGCGTTCCTCCTGGAGAGGGGCATGCTGGGAGGTATGCTGCTACGTCATTGTGCGGAGCGTTGCGTCTCTCCTGGAGAGGGGCATGCTGGGAGGTACGCTGCCACGTCATAGTGCAGAGCGTTGCGTCTCTCCTGGAGAGGGGCATGCTGGGAGGTACGCTGCCACATCATTGTGCAGAGCGTTGCGTCTCTCCTGGAGAGGGGCATGCTGGGAGGTACGCTGCCACATCATTGTGCAGAGCGTTGCGTCTCTCCTGGAGAGGGGCATGCTGGGAGGTACGCTGCCACATCATTGTGCAGAGCGTTGCGTCTCTCCTGGAGAGGAGCATGCTGGGAGGTACGCTGCCACGTCATTGTGCGGAGCGTTGCGTCCCTCCTGGAGAGGGGCATGCTGGGAGGTACGCTGCTACGTCATTGTGCGGAGCGTTGCGTCTCTCCTGGAGAGGGGCATGCTGGGAGGTACGCTGCTACGTCATTGTGCGGAGCGTTGCGTCTCTCCTGGAGAGGGGCATGCTGGGAGGTACGCTGCCACGTCATAGTGCGGAGCGTTGCGACTCTCCTGGAGAGGAGCATGCTGGGAGGTACGCTGCCACGTCATTGTGCGGAGCGTTGCGTCTCTCCTGGAGAGGAGCATGCTGGGAGGTACGCTGCTACGTCATTGTGCGGAGCGTTGCGTCTCTCCTGGAGAGGGGCATGCTGGGAGGTACGCTGCTACGTCATTGTGCGGAGCGTTGCGTCCCTCCTGGAGAGGGGCATGCTGGGAGGTACGCTGCTACGTCATTGTGCCGAGCGTGGTGTCCCTCCTGGAGAGGGGCATGCTGGGAGGTACGCTGCTACGTCATTGTGCGGAGCGTTGCGTCTCTCCTGGAGAGGAGCATGCTGGGAGGTACGCTGCTACGTCATTGTGCCGAGCGTGGTGTCCCTCCTGGAGAGGGGCATGCTGGGAGGTACGCTGCCACGTCATAGTGCGGAGCGTTGCGTCCCTCCTGGAGAGGAGCATGCTGGGAGGTACGCTGCCACGTCATTGTGCGGAGCGTTGCGTCTCTCCTGGAGAGGGGCATGCTGGGAGGTACGCTGCCACGTCATTGTGCGGAGCGTTGCGTCCCTCCTGGAGAGGAGCATGCTGGGAGGTAAGGATGTTATCTATTGTTACGATATCCTGTAAATGGAGACTTCTGTCTCTGAAACGCGTTGTACTGTGAACACAGGATGCGGTCACCGGTAATAAGTCAACTGTCCATAGGTCGCCACAGCTTGGGTCGACAAGGTCAAAAGGTTGACACAAGCAATAGGTCAACATGATAAAAGTCGCTTCCGACACACTATTACAATCTTCCTATGTCCATGTGTGTCGGACGCATGACGAGGGAACGCGGTACACTTATACGGTGTCGACCTGTGGAAAACTCCATGTAGACCTTTTTCATGGCGACCTGTTACTTTTACGTATGTGAAGCCCAGGTATGTCAACCTTTTTATGTGCCGATCTGTGGCCTGTCCGCTTATTGGTTGTCGAGCTTATTAATGTGGTTCCTATGACCCATTCCCGTGGTAAATCTACTTAAGCTTCTAAAATGAAACAAGGTGATGTTTCCCTTAGCAACCAATCAGACTCTGCCTATCATTTTCACAAATGCAATAGAGAAATGATAGACGGATGCTATGGGCAACATCACAAAAAAGGGCTAAAACAGAGGGTGAAAAACATCCAACCAATCGGCACCTAGCTGCCATGTTATAGGCGGGGTTTGAATAATGACAGGTAGGAGCTGATTGACCGGTTCCCAGGTGCTAGCACATTGTATGTAGGAGCTGATTGGCCGGTTCCCAGGTGCTGGCACATTGCATGTAATAGCTGATTGGCCGGTTCCCAGGTGCTGGCACATTGTATGTAGGAGCTGATTGGCCGGTTCCCAGGTGCTGGCACATTGCATGTAATAGCTGATTGGCCGGTTCCCAGGTGCTGGCACATTGTATGTAGGAGCTGATTGGCCGGTTTCCAGGTGCTAGCATGTAATAGCTAATTGGCCGGTTCCCAGGTGCTGGCACATTGCATGTAGGAGCTGATTGGCCGGTTCCCAAGTGCTGGCACATTGCATGTAGGAGCTGATTTGCCGGTTCCCAGGTGCTGGCACATTGTATGTAGGAGCTGATTGGCCGGTTTCCAGGTGCTAGCACATTGTATGTAATAGCTGATTGCTTGGTTCCCAGGTGCTGGCACATTGCATGTAATAGCTGATTGACCGGTTCCCAGGTGCTAGCACATTGTATGGAATAGTTGATTGGCCGGTTCCCAGGTGCTGGCACATTGCATGTAATAGCTGATTGGCCGGTTCCCAGGTGCTAGCACATTGTATGAAATAGCTGATTGGCCGGTTCCCAGGTGCTGGCACATTGCATGTAGGAGCTGATTGGCCGGTTCCCAAGTGCTGGCACATTGCATGTAGGAGCTGATTTGCCGGTTCCCAGGTGCTGGCACATTGTATGTAGGAGCTGATTGGCCGGTTTCCAGGTGCTAGCACATTGTATGTAATAGCTGATTGCTTGGTTCCCAGGTGCTGGCACATTGTATGTAGGAGCTGATTGGCCGGTTCCCAGGTGCTGGCACATTGTATGTAGGAGCTGATTGGCCGGTTTCCAGGTGCTAGCATGTAATAGCTAATTGGCCGGTTCCCAGGTGCTGGCACATTGCATGTAGGAGCTGATTGGCCGGTTCCCAGGTGCTGGCACATTGCATGTAGGAGCTGATTGGCCGGTTTCCAGGTGCTAGCATGTAATAGCTGATTGGCCGGTTCCCAGGTGCTGGCACATTGCATGTAGGAGCTGATTGGCCGGTTCCCAGGTGCTGGCACATTGCATGTAATAGCTGATTGGCCGGTTCCCAGGTGCTAGCACATTGTATGAAATAGCTGATTGGCCGGTTCCCAGGTGCTGGCACATTGCATGTAGGAGCTGATTGGCCGGTTCCCAAGTGCTGGCACATTGCATGTAGGAGCTGATTTGCCGGTTCCCAGGTGCTGGCACATTGTATGTAGGAGCTGATTGGCCGGTTTCCAGGTGCTAGCACATTGTATGTAATAGCTGATTGCTTGGTTCCCAGGTGCTGGCACATTGTATGTAGGAGCTGATTGGCCGGTTCCCAGGTGCTGGCACATTGTATGTAGGAGCTGATTGGCCGGTTTCCAGGTGCTAGCATGTAATAGCTAATTGGCCGGTTCCCAGGTGCTGGCACATTGCATGTAGGAGCTGATTGGCCGGTTCCCAGGTGCTGGCACATTGCATGTAGGAGCTGATTGGCCGGTTTCCAGGTGCTAGCATGTAATAGCTGATTGGCCGGTTCCCAGGTGCTGGCACATTGCATGTAGGAGCTGATTGGCCGGTTCCCAGGTGCTGGCACATTGCATGTTTATAGTTAGAACACCAGTATCGGAGGCAGCACTTCCGCTGTGTCTGGATCCTAGTGCCGGAACACTGTCCATTTGTATTGCACAGGAGCGGATTACGGTCAGATCTCTGAGGAAACGTGGAACTACCTCTTCAGCCTGTATGGAGGTGGCCCTGAGGTAGCCATTCGACAAACTGTGGCGCAGCCCCATGAGGTGGACGGTCTCCATGGTGAGCAGAAGATAGAAGCTGAAACGCGGGCAGGATAGCTACCACCAAGGTACTGGGCCATAGGACTCATTATTTGTCTACTCCTAGCGCCAATCCTAAGGAAATCCCATGACATGTTTCTCTCTACATGCAGATCCAGATGGACATCGACCCCTAGTGGTAGCATGGAGTACTGCACCAGGATAATGCACCTTCAGATGAACCGCACAGACATGGACTTTTATTCTTCGTATAGTTTGGATCTAATGTTGCAGATTATTAAAACTTCCCAGGGTCCGTGGGTCAATGTATGCGGCAGGTCCCCGATGTAACACACCATGTATGAAGTTCCCTTATTCCAGGGACGGCAGAGCGGTTTGTGTAGCATGTGGGTCCACACGTGTGTTACCGGACAGCTGACGTTGGAATGTGTGTTTACAGCGAGGGTCACTCGTCCCCCTGCCAGCTTTGTCGTCTTCTAGTATTGCCTTGTAACTAACCAGTTATGTGCACTCACTCCACAGACCCCGGATAAGGGGCAAGTGAGAGACATTTAGGTGTGTTCCAAGATAAGCTGCGGCCTGTGGTGTCTGTTACCTGCACACAGGTGTATTCAGTGCTCTCAGCAGATGGACAGGACAGAAAATGCACTTTGGAAAGAATGAATGGATGACAATACTATAGTTAGCAGGGGTGGTCTCCTGTAGAATAGGTGACTGTCTTGGGCGCCGTTGCCCTGGTAACTAGACTTTGCCTTCTGAGCTCTGTCACACGTGCTGTAATCTGCCTCAGACTCCCGTTGTTCCTCACTGTGATGTGCATGTTGTTGTCATTGTACTACCCTCTGTACATATTCAGTATTACACAGCTTGGGCGCGGAGAAATATTCAATAAATTAACAAATCTCAATCTGTGTCCTTGGAAATGAATTGCATTTTTTTTAAATATATATTTATTGAATTTTCAAGAAATTAACATTCCATTAAGCAAGGATTGAACATAGGAATGAGACATCTACCGGGTTCGCTGTTTTGGGGAAATGTATGCCCTATATACAGTCTTAACATGAATTTCCTGTAACACGAGGCTTGTAATGTTTTCGATGTGTGGTCCCAATATTTGAAAATATCTGTATGGCTCAATAAAGGTATATCAGATGACCATTGTTGAGTGGTTTTCCATATAGCATCGGTGTAAAGGGATACTAAATCATGGTAAATTAATATCGGTTTAAACACACCCATATGACATTTAAATAAAGCAGAGTGTATGGTAGTATATGCTGGTCAACAATATCTCGAGGTGACAATGAATTAACAAAATGGTGTAAATGAGTAATGGGAACAAACTATTTTTGGGCAAACCAAATATGTCTTGTAGGGCTGTAACCGGGAGTGGCTGCCCACCAGGGTCAAAGACTTGGGATATCATACTCAGCTTTCATTCGATTGAACACGGGATTTGCGATACCTGGTCTAAAGAGGGGGTTATTGCAGATTGGGGTCCACTCTGTTTTGCTGGGATTTGTGCCTAAGTCCCTATTGATAATGCCTCATAAGTATCTCTGAAAAGGAAGTGTGAATAAATAGGATTAGGGATGTCTTTGGGGGGTATGTAGGAGAGCGCCTGGAGAATATGGAAAGAAGACTGCACAGTCCAACACGTGGTTAGAAAAGGTATTATCCTCCACTCTTTGTGCCTCTGGCAGAATTCTGATGGGCGTAATAGTCTGGGTTAGTCCCGGTACACCCCTGCCTGACCGCTTTCCCTATGACTCAGACCGCGCCAGATTGCAGGAACACCCTACCCGGTGTAATGAATGACAGAACAACACTTCTACTGCACTGACTGCAGACAGTATCTTGTGATTGGCAGCGCGGGTGATATTACACATTTTGTGGTGTTAATATGGTAAATCATGGCGATATTGCTCTAATGTGGGCCGGCCCTTAGGGAAGGGATAAGCGATTGCATAACTTGCAGCCAGGAGTCCATCACATATGGCCAGCAAGTCCTACTGTGTCCTCCCTCTGTATGGAGAATATCTGTTCTCCTGCTGCAGCAGCCCCCTGGGAGTGAAACGCCGGTCTCTGACCGCTGAAATCGTGCCCCAGAATGCCTTGCAAGTGGCATTCCAGGGTACATGCACTGGAACAAGCAGGTGGAGGAGATTGCAGGTGCACACGAAATATAAATGCTAAACCTATTAATATCTTTGCTGTATTGCAATTCTGAG
This sequence comes from Crinia signifera, assembly GCF_055691185.1. Classification (NCBI taxonomy): domain Eukaryota; kingdom Metazoa; phylum Chordata; class Amphibia; order Anura; family Myobatrachidae; genus Crinia; species Crinia signifera. The sequence goes on along the minus strand of NC_139225.1, from coordinate 1,410,411 downwards.
GTTCTTAGTATAATGATGGTGGACAAGCCCATAATAAAGGCCATCATTATGCTAATAACCTCAGAAACGCAATATAGCAAAGATATTAATAGGTTTAGCATTTATATTTAGTGTGCACCTGCAATCTCCTCCTCCTGCTTGCTGCACTACAAGTCTCAGCAGGTAGCACCTCATATGTCCAGGGTGTGCAGTTTAGGGCCCCTCCCCCTATGTACATGCACTGGAAATAAAAGTGCTGGAAGGGGGCCCTAGTATTTTTCTTTTAAAATAAAATATTTGTAGAATTTACTAAACAGACTTTTAAAACTTTTTAAATAAAAAAAAAGTGATAAATTTCTGAGCAACAAAAAAAAATCTTAAACGGTTAAAGTTCTTTTTTGTTTTTTTAAATTCGGTGACAATGTAAAAAAAATAGATACAGTATGTATAACAAACAGTATAAAAGACTTTATTTGGACATAAAAATAAATAAGTCAACAGTAAATGATGAAATGTATTAAAGTCGAGAAGCCTCATACCACATTAAAATAATGACCATGAGAAATATATCCCCCCCTCTTTTTTTTAATCCTAGCTGACAATGTTGTAGTGGTCCCTTTCCTAATATTAGCACCTACCCTCCCTGCAGCTCACTGGGAGGCGAATCATAGCACCGTATGTACAGATCACAGAATCTGTTCTTCTGCGGTACAGCAAATATCCACAGCCCCTGTAAGTGGGAGGGGGATAAGCAGAACAATTAACTAAAAAACTTTATCAAGATATATAGAAATCATATCCTAATAAACAACGGAGTTGGAAAATATGATTGAAATCATAAAATCCATTTTGATAGTATTTGTAGACCAGGATCTTCATAATCAAAGCAGCTTTGGGGTAAGGGTTGCCCCCAGGATTGAATGGCATTATTGGGCAGTAGCGGATTCCTGAGAAGGCCTGGCTTGCAGCACTCCTTCCTATGATCATTGTTCCAACCAAAGGATATACATTTCATAAGGCCTGGACTACATACCTGTTGTGGATCATTCCCTAGACAAGACATGTCCAGACTATGGCCCTCCAGCTGTTGTAAAACTACAAGTCCCATCATGCCTTGCCACAGCTTTGTTATTAGGGAATGCTAAAGGGCCACAGTTTGGACATGCCTGCCGTAGACAGACAGAGAGAGGTAATGCTACAACCTCAGAGCCATTGTCTGTGTGGAATGATAATAGTCTCAATTTAAGGCCATGTCGGTTTACAAACTTAACCCGTCATTACTGTTAGAAACAGAATTATACAATAAAACCAGCCGCAGTGACGGAAATCACATACGCTGAGGAATAAAAAATAACCAAATAGTAATAATTAAATGTAGGCGTTTTATAGAAAGTCCCTCCACCCAACTTATACCCGCATCACAGTCAATCACTGACAGGTAACTAAGCAACATTCGGCAGCTCTCACTGTCTAAGCTGGACTATCAGTTAGTATGGGGGACACGACTATTTTACTGTCCAGATACCAGTGCACCAGATTGTTTAACTGTCCCCCACTGTGGGGTAAATAGAACAGCCTGAGACTTGTAGGCATCGTCTGCCCGATGTTTTAAAAGGGGCAATAATTTTAAAAGGCCAAACTATTCCGGTTTGGAATTTTTAAAAGATTGCCCCTTTAAAACACTAGGTAGACTTGCCGATGGCTGCAAGTCACATGGTAAATACATTTCCCCATTTATTTTCCATTCCTGACGGATTGTCCTGAGTATTGGCCGCCTCCTGTTGGTTTGAAACTATCACACAACTCCCTGAGACAGGTACAGACAGGTCAGCAGGTAGCCTCAGGGGTGGAAGAGAGCCAAGCAGGCAGGCTGCCAGGTAGAGCGCATCCCTGTGTAAGTATCATCCCATTCATTCACTGTTTCATTGAAACGCGTTCAATACATTCTATAGTGAGGATTTGTCTACGGATCATTCTCTTTGTTCTCATCATGTGTGAGGCTGAAAATGCTGCACAACGTTGTCCAGTTCCCATATCGGGCACACATACCTAGGCGTGCCGGCACTCTTCCCTATTGATACTGGCATGGTGTATAAAAATATACTTTTAGTTCTAAGGTGATGGAGGTTTGCCATCTTTGGACAGTTGGCTCCATAGTTGGCTTTCAGTGTTCTCGCAACTCTCCAGTCCGGGTGTTTTAGGCTTAATAGGGATACAAAGAAACAGAGATGTATATAATGAAGACGCTGTGGTACCGTATACCCTGCGCACTGTGCGTCAGCGCCTGCACTTTCAGTCGGTAAACTCCTGAGGTGTCCAGCGGCCGCACAGTATAGATGATCCCGTGACCCCCCTCATCACGGATGGCAAAGGGGCTGCCGGACTCTTGCTCTAGAGCAGTGTAGCTGGTCTGGTTTTGCAGGACACCCCCTTCAGAGAAGGCACTAAGGCGAATGACATCATGACTGGTGGGTATCCCATAAGGTAGGGTCAAGAGTTTGTATTGCAGGCTGTAGGGACCACCGGTGCTGCAGTCCGTCAGACATTGCCGGTAGCAGGTCCTGCAGGCAAAAGAGGCAATCATTACAATGATAAGGGACAGGTTTGTGTTTAGATTTTAATGACATTCAAATGAGTACCAGTGTATTTTGATCATACTAATGACATCTTTCTGGACCAGCATTAGGGTGTGAGCCTCCCTACTGTATATATATACTGATATTAAGGTTAGTGGGTTACATATGTGATCTGCGCTGAAGTTTTATTTTTATGTGAGCCATCACTTCCGGTTTGCGGATCAAGGCAGTCCGCTGTCCCATATACCGACGCGTTTCGTGCATTATATATTCCAGTCAGAGAAAACGTTATTGCTACAAAAAACAGAAGTCCCAAACATGAACTGGTAATAAAAAAAGGTGACAAGCGCATGATTGTCAGTGTTCAGCATTCTATGTATTAGGCTCGATGTCTGTATTTAATCCTGTTGGTCTCAGGGTTTGTAGTTCTTATATCCATTTGGTCTAGGTTTGAAACTGAAAAAATTTAAATTGCAAAATGAATGCACGAAACGCGTTAGTCTCTGGGATTGTGGACGGACTTTTTCATCATACTGGAAGTAAGTGCTCAGCCGATGGGGAGAGGTAGGAAAGGGAAAGTCACATATCCCATTTCCTTTTCTATGAAGAAGTGATCATCAAAGCCTCACAGCAATTCATAACTGGATCACTCAGTCCCCACCGTACATTAACGAAAAGATCAGTGTTCTGTGGTTTGTTTTTTAACATTGCTCATTTTTACTCCATAACCTACAATATTTTTAATGCACTTTACTTTCAGATAGTAAGGATACATGTTCAGTCAGGGGCTTTAGAACATTAAAAAATGCGGTAAAAGGTTTACTAGAAAATGTCTAGGCGCTAGGGCAGGAGCTAGGGGGGGAGGGGGGGCATATAAACAATAATGAATCATGTAGTGATATCCTATTGGCTTGGCATGCTATTTATGGGTCTTACCCTGGGCTGGGGCCCTTTGTGTAGGAGGCAGGACAAGGAGTATCCACACACTGGTGTCCCCCTTTGGTGTTGAAGCACATCTGGTTGGATCCGCAGCTTACTCTCTGCTCTGCACATTCGTCAATGTCTAGAGAGAGAAGCAGGAGTGGGACATACAGTATACAGATCATACAACACATCTCTGCTACCTCTACACTTGTGTCATTACAGTCATCTAGGGCTGCACCTTAGGCTACAAAACACTGCTCAGCGTATTCACAAGAAGAGCGTTACAGACCCACCAAGAAGCCCAACAAGGCTTCCACAAGCAGCAACCTCTGATACGCACATTAGTTCAGCGCTACTTTTGTGCACAATAAAGATGTCCAAATTGAAAAAGCCTATTGGCCAATGAGTACATGAGGATGGTGAACTACAGGCCTATCAGATGGCGAACTACAGACCTTTCAAATGGCGGACCACAGGCCTCTCAGATGGCGGATTACAGGCCTATCAGACGGCGGACCACAGGCCTCTCCGACAGCGGAGTACAGGCCTATCAGATGGCGGACCACAGGCCTCTCAGACAGCGGAGTACAGGCCTCTCAGACAGCGGAGTACAGGCTCATAAGATCATAGACTACAAACCCATCACATGGCAGAGTACAGGCCTATCAGATGGCAGACCACAGACAGCAGAGTAAAGGCTATCAGATCATATAATACAGGCCTATCAGAAGGCAGACCACAGACTATCAGATCATAGACTACAGGCCTATCAGACGGCAGACCACAGGCTATAAGATGACGAACTACAGGCCTATCAGACGGCAGAGTACAGGCCCATCAGATCATAGACTACAGGCTCATCAGATGGCGTACTGCAACTGACAGGAGACAGCTACAACACTATTTAGCAGGGTGCTGTTGGCTGCGCGCGCTCTTCTGGCCCGTTGTACGTACCTTGGCAGTGCCTGTTGTTGGGGAGTAGCCGGTAGCCTGACGGGCAGAAACACTGGTAGCTGCCCTCTGTGTTTCTACATTCGTGTTGGCAGAGATTCCTCTGTTGGCATTCATCTATGTCTGGATGGAGAGAGTATAGGAGGTCTGTTAAATGACGCAGCAAGGAATAGCTGGAATCCTCATGAGGATTACAGAACAAAAACGCTTCCACCCAATCAGGTAACAGCTGCCATGAATATAAATGTACATATCGCTCCTGCGAGTTACTACTAGGATCACATAGAACATGCGTTCTATGTACTGTAGTGATGCTACTAATACTAGTACAGCCAGAACCCTCTATACATCATGCCAGCCTCTACAAGCCAATCCCCTTTATAGCCATGTGTATTACCAGGCACGATCCTGTATTCTCAATATACTCATATAATCCATCTTACCTGCACACACTCCATTCCTACGGACGAAGCCTGGGGGACAGCGAGCTGTGCTGCCTTGACCAATCACGTTTCCATTCTGGCTGTAGGACAACCAGCTGTACACGTTATTTCCCTGAATGCGAGCGCTAGTCAGGGCACTGGTGTTGTTAACAAGCCTCTCCATTCCTGCGCATGACCGGGCATCTCCCAGGAGCTGCTTGCCAGGTGGGCACAGGCATCTGAAGCTGCCGGCAAGGTTCTGACACTGGTAGGCACAGGGTTTGGGCACCTGCTGGCATTCATTAATATCTGTACACATGGAAAGAGAAAACGTTTCAGACCTACAACTACTGCATGAAACAAAGTATTTTCATTGTTGATTAATTACATGAATGGAACAGAACCCTAATAGAGTGCATCGTGGCCTACATCTAAATATGTCTGACCCATCATCCAGGAAAGCAGATGGGCTACAAGGGACGCAGAGCTGTAATGATCAGCAGATTCATTATTACATAGTAATGCGTCTTCCTCTGAGTGACATTTAGTAAATAGAGTGTTCCCGTCATGTAGCCCCCACCCAGAGCTCCTCAGCAACTGTTCCGGTCTTCTAGGTGCTGCAGGATGGGAAATATGGAACCCCCTAGAGAAGACGTAAGGCCTAGTGTCCCCCGCAGGGATCCAGGACTGACATAACAGGCTGGGCCCGCCTGTAGAGGCTCCTTATTGGCTGCTGGCTCACAAGCTTGTGGCCAGAGCCAATTACAAAATGTCTCCAGTGCTTCTGTCATATGCATCAGACGCAATGAGCTTGAGGCCTGGTACCAATCCAGGGATGGGCCCCCTTGCTGCCTGGGCCCGTGACTGGAGCCCCGGCATTCCCCCATGATGGTGGCCCTGGCATTTCCTTCCCTCTGAGCGGACACTGATTCCTGTTAGAGCAGATCTATACGTACCTAGACATGGTCGGCCCACACCCTGAGACCTGTAGCCACGTGGACATGCGCACCGATACCCTCCCACGGTGTTCTCACACAGCTGGTTGTAGCGACACATGTGGGAGCCGTCACGACACTCATCAATATCTGAGGAAATATAGAAATATAGAAATCTCTGCACATAGAATGTGTGTACGCCAGTGCCGTTACTGCTGCGTTGTTGGATGCATCGGTTGTGCCGATAGGTGCAAATGTTGTACTGAAATTCCCATCTCTGATGTGTTGCTTGCCTACAACAATTTAACCATCGGACGCACAACGGTCACACATCAACCTTCAGAGTAACTCTATGGTCACACAGCACAATCGCGGGAGTAAGATAACCGCTAACGCAGCTAACTCCTCCCAACTATGACCAGCTGCCAATCACGTTGCAAATAATCCTCTCTATCATAGGTTCATGTTTCCTAGTACCCCACCCCCGCTTCTGGCAAGGTGGTTCGCCGCGCTCGCCACACTATAAAATCAACTCCATGCCGACCTGGATAGTGGGGGTATGAGCGTAGTAACTATAGTGGGCGCCCAACTAACATATAAGTACCCTAAAAACTGCTTTATATTTGTTGTAAAGCTTCCTCTGGATTGTGAGAGCCTCCGGTGTCTATACTGTGTAGCTGCATTATCCAGCACTGAGTTCTATTGGAAAGTGTTGTTGCACAATATGTGGTATCATGGTCCACTCACCACTGCAGGCTCCAGACTCTGATCGCGTGGTACCGGCTGGGCAGGTGTCCACACACTGGTAACTACCAAGCGTGTTCCTGCATTGTTGCTGTGACTGGCACACTCCTTGTTGGCATTCATTTATATCTGGCCGCAAAGACAATGACAAACATTTGCGTCTTTATAGCATCATCTCATTAAAGGCTGCATGTAAAGCCACTTCTAAATCATCACCTTTTATTATCATGTGGGTGGAGAAGATGGATAAATCCAGACAGTTTGGTAAATATAAAGGGAATTGGGACTCTAGAACTCATCTTATTGTCCGATTAGTTAAAGAGAAGATACAATAATTGTAAAATAATACTATGGAGATGGAGGTAAGACCTAAGGGCAGGAAATGTAACACCACCGGTCAGAATAGGAATTAGTATCGCTTACCTATACAGCGCATGCCTTTAAGCTCATAGCCTGGGTCACATGCACACTGATATGAGCCAATAGTATTCAGGCACCTCTGCTGGCATGGAGATGATTGGCTGCACTCATCAACATCTATAAGACAGAATAAATCAAATGTAGCACAATCCTATCTACAGAACCCCCCTACAATAAAGTCATAGTTATTGCTCTCCATCCTGCTGGCACCTTCCAAAATATATGGACCCCCAGAAGGTTATTTATGTACTGTAAGTCCTTGTTGTAACACTTGGTGGTGCACATACAGAGGTGCTGACCTACCCTTTGCTCCACACTACATGTGATGCACCTCAAAATGTGGACAACACGTTGGTGTAATGGTCAGAATTGGTGTCACACTAAAGTCAATTAATTAGTTCCTGACACTATCTATCAGCATGAGGTGTCGTCAGTATTTGTGTGTAGTAATATAATTAACCAGAATATTAAAATAAAAAAACAATACATTAAAACAGATAAAAAAATGCTCCCAGGAGAAAATGCATCTTAAGTATATATATTACCAGAATTATAATGGATGTATATATCCAATAACTGAATCAAAATGATTACATGGATAACATGCCAGATACTGTATACAATAAGATGCTCACTAGTAAATAAGAGTATAATGACACGTGCAGTGCCGGTCTAAGGCTTCTCAGCATCCCACTGCCCCCATCTCAGCCCCACCCACACTGCTACCAATACACACCTGCCAGCCCCTCAGGAGGACGTCCTAGAAGTTCCACAGCGCCACCTGCATTAACCCTGTGTGTGCCATTGCTGCTGTGAGAGATCCTCAAATTATCCTCTAAAATGCCTGAGCCGCTCACAGCGACTGTTCTGTTTTTGGGTGCAACATCATAGGCGGGGGGGGGGGGGGGTACTGGGTGCCTGGAAACCCCTCTCCTCTTGGCAAGTGACTTAAGTTATGACAATAGCACTGGTATATAATATGATCAGTAGAGCTGCCACCACACCATGCAGTGTAAGGGACAGAGCAGAGCTGCCGCCACACCATGCAGTGTAAGGGACAGAGCAGAGCTGCCACCACATCATGCAGTGTAAGGGACAGAGCAGAGCTGCCACCACATCATGCAGTGTAAGGGACAGAGCGGAGCTGCTGCACATGCCCAGTGTACCAGCTTCTTCTACCACATTTACTGTATGTGTGTATGAGAGCAGCTGCCAGGAGGAAGAGACAGGAGCCTTACCATGAAGTGGGAGATAGTGAGCTTAGAAAGTGCAGTACTGGTTCTGTTATGTTTGTGTATTTATTTATTATGATATGTTTAAACTTTTCCTGACCATTATCTTATTTAAATGTGTGAAACAGCCTATACCTGTACTATAGACCATCTGTACTGTTATATATCAATACTATATTCCATACATTATCCCCCAGACTCCCATACTTACTCCAATGCCCTGCAGAGTATGAGATTTTGTATTACATTTGGAAACCCCCCTTTAAAACTCCTGTGTTTGCCTTTGAATATTTAACTAAACTTCAGGTAACTGACTTGTTGTATTAGTATTTATACCAAAAGAACAGTCGCTACGAGCGATGCTGCCGATTTTATGTATTTAACTCTCACTTTGACGTTGTCTCAAAAGCTCTATACGCACAGAGCGACCAAATTGCTGAGTGTCCCTTTATCGTCAGCGACCGTTGCCCCATACACACAGGGATATGGTTGCTCAGCGACCATATCCCTGGTGATATAGTCGGGGGCTACAGGGGTAAATACAACAAGAATGTCTCCCTCCTAAGCATCCTTCCTTTAGTGATGGGCAGACTCGTGCACACAGGCCGTGATCTACTGTTTGCGCAGTGTAATAACAAAATGCCAAGTAACATCAATGCAACAGTCAGGCCCTCTGTCCGCATCATCCCTGTCCTGTTACCTTCGCACGCCGTTCCATCAGAGTTGGGTCGGAAGCCGGGCGCACAGCGCAGGAGGCAGCGGTATGATCCAGCCGTGTTTATACACTCCAATCCAGATGGACATTGGTAAGTGCCCAGTTTACATTCATCCAGATCTGTAAGGGTAAGGACGCGGTAAGGCACGGAGAAATGTGCAGCACTGTGATGTCATAACTGTGACAAGGAAACCCGACAATGACCAGATATAGTCCTAGCAGGGCTTACGCCACTGTGAACAAATATATGCGGATCAATGAGCTATTCCTCTTACCAAATACACAAACCTCATAGATGTCATCAGTATAGAAACAGCGGGCAGACAATGAGGGGTATAAAGGGGATGCAGTCACAATACCAACGTTCAAACACCGACCGCCATTGATCAACGCTCAAAATACCCACATTCATTTTGCCAACATGGTCAAAATTTGGACAGGTCAAAAAGGTGACATAAGTTTTTCATGATTTTTCCTTCTTTTCTGACTTGTTCATAGTTTACCATCACAGTGAACGTGGAGGGAGGGGGGATATAATAGCAGAGCACAGTTAGGCACCGTGCCCGATGCATGGCGAGTGCGGTGAGGGAAGGCGGTACACTTATATGTTGTCCATGTCAACCTACATAGATACCCCCAAAAAAGTTGTAAAAATCATGTCTACTTTTGACCTGTCAACATTTTAAATGTCGGCAGTTTGACCATCTGGAAATCATACTGAAGCCATTAGAAGTAAAGTAAGGAAATAAAGCAGAGCCGTAGCCGACCTGGGCACAAGTATCACTTCTACATTACAGGACTCACCTCTGCAATTGCGGTTATCCACCCCCAGAACATAGCCGGCTGGGCACGAGCAGGAGAAGCTGCCCAGGTTGTTGTGGCAGCTGTGGGAGCAGGGCTGGCGCAGATCACACTCGTTCACATCTAGAAGACAGATGGCACAAATGTAAACTGACCCTGAAATAGGGCTGGTGCACAGTCTGACGGCGCACGGTCTGACGGCGCACGGTCTGATGGCGCACGGTCTGCAGGTGGGCATCTCATTATTCATAAAATCAGCCACAACATTAGCATAAAGATAAAGACCCAGCTGTGACTAAAGACAGGGATGCAGCCGCTTGTGACTTAAAAAATATCACCACTTAGAGAATTGGAAGCCGGGGGTCTCACTATATAGTTTCAATGGACTGTACCATTGTCTCCTTACTGGCTGTGGACCCTGACCAATCATACAGCCTAGAGAAAGGGGCTATTTACACAGCATAGCAATGATGTCGGGGGATTCCATGGCCACTGGCGGACATCAGCGGCCTACTTCTCTCCGTGGCCACTGGCGGACATCAGCGGCCTACTTCTCTCCATGGCCACTGGCGGACATCAGCGGCCTACTTCTCTCCATGGCCACTGGCGGACATCAGCGGCCTACTTCTCTCCATGGCCACTGGCGGACATCAGCGGCCTACTTCTCTCCATGGCCACTGACGGACATCAGCGGCCTACTTCTCTCCATGGCCACTGACGGACATCAGCGGCCTACTTCTCTCCATGGCCACTGGCGGACATCAGCGGCCTACTTCTCTCCATGGCCACTGGCGGACATCAGCGGCCTACTTCTCTCCATGGCCACTGGCAGACATCAGCGGCCTACTTCTCTCCATGGCCACTGGCGGACATCAGCGGCCTACTTCTCTCCATGGCCACTGGCGGACATCAGTGTCCTACTTCTCTCCATGGCCACTGGCGGACATCAGTGTCCTACTTCTCTCCACGGCCATCGCAGCACTGAGCAATGCTGGGTACGCACCAGAACGATTTGGCCTCAATGCAATGTCAACCAATTGTATGTAAATTGGGCACGTTTTGTCATGTTTTACATCCGATTCCGATCCGATGTGTGTCCCCGCCAGTCATTTGGTCGTTTTGGAGATCCTCCCTGCTGCAGTCAGAATTGGGGTACAGATCGTGATCGGATGGTATGCAGATCGTGTGCGCCAACAGATCGTACAACCATCGTACGATCGTATCACAATCTGCTCACGATCGTGATAGTGCTGGTGTGTACCCTACATAAGGTTACGCGCCGCTGCAGGGAGACTGGTGAATACATCACTAAGATGCTTACATATTCTTATAATAATACACCCAGATCTGTGACTAAGACCTTTCCCTGATTGTTATCAGTATGTTATAGGAAAACTCCCATAACGCCTTGCTTCAGCAGCCTCACCTGTACAGTATAAATCCGCAGACTGCACAAAGCCCGATGGACACGAACCACCATTGAATCCTGGAACATAATAAAATGACATGAATATTATATTGCAGCCCTCTATAGACCCTGTGGGTTAATGCATCTAGTGCCTGAATACAGGGTGCTTGTACTCACTCTGAATCCCATTCTCTGATTCTATCTATAAACTTACCATGGGCTGTCAGAGGGGTCCACAGCAGCTGCCACTTATTACACTAGTATCATTTAATACAGAGCTGCTCCCCTCTGGAACCCTCGGCCATCAGTGCATGGGTGGGAATTGACCTCTCAGATGGATCAATGGTAAGTTAAAAATTCCAGTGTTTATCCAATCTGGGGGACACCGTCACTATGGGCCTTATACTGGTTCACTGGCAAATTCCTTCTTAGATGGACAAAACCATGCTGCACTGCAGGGGGGCAGATGTAACATGTGCAGAGATAGTTCAATTTGGGTGAGTTATTTTGTTTCTGTGCAGGGTAAATACTGGCCACTTTATTTTTACACTGCAATATATATCTCACTTTGAAGTAAAACCCCACCCACATCTAACTCTCTCTGAACAAGTAACATCTGCCCCACCTGCAGTGCACATGGTTTTGTCCATCTAAGAAGGAATTTGCCAGAAGGAGTGAACCAGAATAAGGCCCTATGAGTCATTCCAAAGCCAGCACCACGGGAAGGGAAGGTCAGAGGGCCCGGATCCCGGATGCAGAACTATCTTTCCAAATCTGGCTCTTTCTGTCAGCGCAGCTCCATGAGACACATCCCGACTCCCATGGGCACTTATAATCAATGACAACAAAACAGAAATCCTCCTTCTTGGTGCAGATTCATCCGTAAGCCCTACAACAGCTGACATTATATATATATATATATATATATATATATATATATATATATATCATACATACATACACCGTATATAGCATTGTACCTGCTTGAAGTGAGGCTGTGAGCTGGAAGTGCAGCTCCTCTGCTTCGGGGATGTATGAGGAACGAATGGCGCTAATATGAACTCGCTGGGCGGGTCTGTGCTGACGGCCCAGAGTTGGGCTGTACTCCACTGTGTGGTTGCAGCGGAGGGATAGGTGACTGCCGTCCTTGGTAAAGGTTGGAGAGGCCCAAGCGTTTATCTGTCCGCTTCCTGTCTGCACATACATCTCAGTGAACTCCTGGGGAGCGGAGAATAGAGTGAATGTGAGCAGTATGCAGGTATATGATGCACCATTTACCTGTACAACGGATGCCACCATTATATGGGATTGCCATGTGAGCTCTCTAGTACGCTGGTTGCACACTACAAAGGATAATAAAGTACCCACCCACACAGTACAGGCCCCACCCACACAGCACTGGCCACACCCACACAGTACATGACACACCCACATGACCCTGGTCACACTTCTTCCCTCACTGTATAATTGTCATGCAGCCCTTAATCCTGCTCCGACCCCCTACCTGTATTGCAAACCTGTACGCCGTGTGGTCAGGATGTATTGTGAACTTGTACGATGTTTAGAATAATAAAACGTACCTGAAGAACGACATTAGAAGATGATAAACTTTCTGGCACAAATCCATTGATCACAATATCAAACCACAGGATTCCTTCAGCGTCCAGGCCCCGTGCAATGTGTGTAATACGCAGCAGCTCCCCTGAAACACAAGAGGAGGAGAAGGTCTGTCCCTGCCAGTAAGGTGATGGGAGACAGATAGATTTTGGGAAGTATTTTTGAATATTTTTAGGAGGTGATTCAACTGTTAGATGGGAATTCTAGTTTTACAATCAATACTCATGGCGGAAGAATTACTTTTGTGTCAAGAAGCGCAGGATTAGCGCTGTAAGCAGCTTCTCCCACGCTAAAGGTGCCCATACACGCACCGATTTTATGGTGCATTTTGTGATAAATCGCATTGCATCTCATTGCATGCGATGCAATCAAAAGACAATACAAAAAGTATGTGCAGCACATACTTTTTGTACTGTGCGATGAGATGCCGCGGGAGCGCGCACCCCATCGCATAGCATCGCACTGGTAAAATTGGTGCGTGTATGGGCACCTTATGCGCGTTGTGGTGTGCCCGGTCCTTAGGACTAGCCACTAAACCTTACTTATTGTGGATTTCTGCACACACCTCGAGAGGGTGCGAGTAACCGGGCACTAAGACCAGGAACAAAAATGATGTTTAAGCCTGGTAAAGTGAGAAAAAGGTGATAGCGCATCAGCCAATCAGCTGTGTTGGAAAAATGACAGTTAGCAATTGATTGGCTGGTGCATTACCTTCCACTTTATCAAACGGAACACATCTGCCTGAATGATGCCACTTCCCTGGACCATGGACTGGATATCTGACATCATTAGAGACTGCATTAGATTTTGGGGTCTCACCTGTTGGAAACTCCACCTGAGACTCTTTCCGAAAAACACCTTTAGTCAGAGAGAAGCCATTAACGGTGCCATCATTGGGGAACGCCCCAGACCAGTACAATGGTGCAATCATAGAAACCAGCACTTTCATCAGGGGTCCTAATAGGAAACAAAAACATATAATTGTATGCGTTAGTAAATGTATCCGGAGATGCGTCACAGCAAAGTCTACGATGTGGGGAAGCACTACTGGACTGTTCTCAGAATCTGTAAGTACATATGGAGCATCAATGCACACCCACGGACCCTCATCATGCTCAGGAGAGCAGGGCAGGGGTGCCGCGAAATGATGGACCACCGTACAGTACCTCACCAACTGCCTAAAACTGCAACAGTCCCGCTGGTTCTCAGCAGCTTGCTGTCACCAACTGTTTCTATTGGGGTCACTTGGAACTGAAAGCTACTTGCAGATGGACGCAAGTCTTTATTCAGCCTCACCTACTATGTAACTATGTTGTCAGTACACCAGTGTGATGCATTGTAAACGTGCGGTTGCTGCTACCACCAGACTCCTCCTGTCCTGAGACTACTGAAATGTTTGCAGTAATATTTATAGATGAAGTCCAGCAGCGCTTTGTCCCTGGGATCAGTCACCACATTTTGTTTGCCTGTGGTTTGGAGTTATAGCCCCTCACTGGTCCAGTGTCAGAGGAAGGAGTTACAGTCCCCTGTTCCCTGATGGCCTCCTACAAGCATCACTTTTCTGTGCTCCTCAATCATTTTCTAGATCAGGGTCCACTCATGCCAGAACAATACACTCATATTACATAGAATTGCTATTATCTTAAGTACAAGCAATAAATATGATATAAACAAGTGATGCAGGAATAGAATGAATTGTACATATATATTTCTCCCATCCTATATAGTCTGTTGTACAGGTAAGTACTATAGGTGTAGACGTTAACCCTTTGCTGTCAGGTCCTACAGAGCTGCATAGAGATCCGTATAATTATCTCCTGGCCCCTGAACCCCTGTGAGAACTGGTACTCCATGTTTGGGACCCACTGCTTCACGTGACCCCTCCTCGGATAACTTGGCCCTGCTGCCTGCTTATTCCTATGCACAGTCTTACACCACCGGACTCCCTGGATCCCTACAGGGCAACTAATTATATATTTCTTATCCTGCATTATATTAGCATGACGGTTAGGGTCTGCACTGCCCCAGTGGTCCCACTCACTGCCTTCAATACACAGCTTTAAAGCTCTGATGTTCTGACTTCATCGGGGGCGGAGCATCATCAGGTGGTGAGGGAGGACCCGGTTCGCTTGACCCTGTTACCCATTCACACTGCCCAGCAGTACCAGGTCCAGCCACGGGATTAACCCGGGTTATTTGTGCAATGTGAAAGGGGTTTGTGTGAGTTTTAGTCCCTCCTCTGTTCTCTTGTCAAAAAAATGACAGGGAAGCAAATATAAAAAGAGCCGTGAGCCCATATCTGTGCGGGTTAAGGAGGTAGTGTATTAGGGGGCTGCACATACCTATGGCGGGTGGGATGTTCACAATGCTGCTGCTGATCGTGGTGGTTCCAGACTGGCTGTTTTCTGTCATGTTGGCGCTGAGTGACGATATTCCGAAATCCTGGTCATTTATAATGCCAATGAGACTGGCGCGGACATATGTGGCGACAGCTGAAGCACACAAAGAAATGCAACACTTATAAATAATAATAAATGTTATTGATATAGCACTTTTTCCCAGTAGGATTCAATGTGCCTTTAACAGCACAAAACAACAAAACAAACTTTACAATGGCTACTTGTAAAATGCTTGCGAGAACAGGAAAGTCTTGAGTCTATTTTTGAAGTATTGTAGAGTAGGGGGCTCTCGAACTCTGCAGGAAAGAAAGTTCCATAGATTTGGAGCCACAAAGCCAAAATCTCACCCTACGTTTCTACAGTATGTTACTGTGCAAACCAGGGTCAGGGCTGATGGCAGACAAGCTTTATGTAGTATAATGTGGAGTCAGGGCTGGCAGCAGACAAAACATACCCCCCCCCCCCCCCCACAAAGCCGGCCAGTTTCACTGATACAATAATCATAGATCACATCACGATAATAAAGCAAAAACACTATAAAATATACTATAAAAGGTTTTACATCAGGCAACCTGCTGCGTTCCACTTGTTGTGAAACTACAATTCCCATCATACCTTGCCACAGTTATTCTATTAGGGAATGTTAAAACTATGGCAAGGCATGCTGGGATGTGTAGTTTCACAACAGGAGGGCGTTTACATGAAGTACCACCATTAACAGAGCTACAGGAGGAGTAAAGGGAAGGCCTGGCTGTGAGTGCCACAATAAAACATAATGGTGCCGTATCGAGAATAGTTTCACGATCTCCTGTTGTAAATTATACAGAGTTCCGTCACAATATATAAAAGCACAAGGTCAGCTCACTTTAATATTCCAATACAAGTTCTCAGAGATTACAACAGCAATGACATAAACATTATACATACAGATGTTATATACTAGTGATTATATAATGATACAGAACACATACACAATATACCTCGACATTCTGCTAGTAGGCACGTCTCTGCTTCAGTGTCCTTTCCAACACAGGATTTTCCCCCATTTTGTGGTGGAGGAGAGAAACAGGAACGAGTACGTTGCCGAATGCCTTCTCCGCAGGACACTGAACACTGTGACCAACTGCTCCAGCCGCTCCAACCTCCATCCACTAAGAAAGAGCAACATGCAAGACAAACTTAGAGCCCGCCTGCCTTACGTATTGGTCAACAAGGATCATTCAGGAACATGCAGCAGATGCGCCACTGGGAGGAGTCACACACCTACTTCTATGTTACCGAGGTCATGGCTATGAATATGCCATCCATGGCGGATCACACATGACTATGCTGTGTAATGTATGGATATGCCATCAATGGCGGATCACACATGACTATGCTCTGTAATGTATGGATATGCCATCCATGGCGGATCACACATGACTATGCTGTGTAATGTATGGATATGCCATCAATGGCGGATCACACATGACTATGCTCTGTAATGTATGGATATGCCATCCATGGCGGATCACACATGACTATGCTCCGTAATATATGGATATGACATCCATGGCGGATCACACATGACTATGCTCTGTAATATATGGATATGCCATCCATGGCGGATCACACATGACTATGCTCTGTAATGTATGGATATGCCATCAATGGCGGATCACACATGACTATGCTCTGTAATATATGGATATGCCATCAATGGCGGATCACACATGAACATGCTGTGTAATATATGGATATGCCATCAATGGCGGATCACACATGACTATGCTCTGTAATATATGGATATGCCATCAATGGCGGATCACACATGAACATGCTGTGTAATATATGGATATGCCATCAATGGCGGATCACACATGAACATGCTGTGTAATATATGGATATGCCATCAATGGCGGATCACACATGAACATGCTGTGTAATATATGGATATACAGAAAAATGTAATAAAATCAATGGCGCTGAAAAAGGCGGCACTAACCTGCCCAGGGGTTACCTTCCCTGGGTAAAGAGAGACAGTAAATGCAAAAGATAGGAAAAGCGCCCACTGTTGGGAGTTGTTGTTAAAGTCCTCCAAAATAGTTCTTTTTTTCCTTTTTCCTCAAAAGGCGTATATGTGGAGACAACAAAAAATGGGAAAAAAACACAATGTGTAGTTCTGTTTTTTGGGCTTAAAATATGATTTAAAGGGTTCTTTCAGGACACTTCGAAATCCCTCCTTTCCAGTGATGTTCTATTCTTAGGGGTTCACCACGTGTTTTCTGATCCGTGTAAAAGCTGGCGTACATGTATGCTTACATATATCTGGAGCCTTCAACACGCATCAGGGTATCTTTATCAATAAGTATTCTTACTTGTATGCTTACTTTAAGCTACGTCTGAATCCTCACATCAAGGTATCTTTTGACCATGGAAACTTCTTCAGAAAGTTTTTCACGTAATTTTATTGTAGTATAAAAAACGGTGGTCATCCATGCTTTTCTTATCTGACTTATTGGAGATCTCCCAGCTCCTTAATTCGACTTTCCTCGGAAAGTCCAATGTGGGTTTCTTTTATTCGAAAATAAATCCAACAGGAATGTGTCCTCTGCATTTACCGGCAAATAACTTTGCTTCCTCTATCTTCCCCCGAAAACATCAACCAGATGGATTTCCAGAAAGGGGATTAGAACAAGACAAAAAAAAAAAAAAAATAGAATCACACAAAAGATTTGTAGAAGTTCCAGGAGAAATGATGATAAGTTTCTTCTGTAACTCTCTCTGGGGCACGTTCTTCTGCTTTTTCTTGTTTCTCTCACTTCCTTAGGCGAGGTGCCGAGAGCGGGGAAATGTGACGCCTAAGGAAGTGAGAGAAACAAGAAAAAGCAGAAGAACGTGCCCCAGAGAGAGTTACAGAAGAAACTTATCATCATTTCTCCTGGAACTTCTACAAATCTTTTGTGTGATTCTATTTTTTTTTTTTTTTGTCTTGTTCTAATCCCCTTTCTGGAAATCCATCTGGTTGATGTTTTCGGGGGAAGATAGAGGAAGCAAAGTTATTTGCCGGTAAATGCAGAGGACACATTCCTGTTGGATTTATTTTCGAATAAAAGAAACCCACATTGGACTTTCCGAGGAAAGTCGAATTAAGGAGCTGGGAGATCTCCAATAAGTCAGATAAGAAAAGCATGGATGACCACCGTTTTTTATACTACAATAAAATTACGTGAAAAACTTTCTGAAGAAGTTTCCATGGTCAAAAGATACCTTGATGTGAGGATTCAGACGTAGCTTAAAGTAAGCATACAAGTAAGAATACTTATTGATAAAGATACCCTGATGCGTGTTGAAGGCTCCAGATATATGTAAGCATACATGTACGCCAGCTTTTACACGGATCAGAAAACACGTGGTGAACCCCTAAGAATAGAACATCACTGGAAAGGAGGGATTTCGAAGTGTCCTGAAAGAACCCTTTAAATCATATTTTAAGCCCAAAAAACAGAACTACACATTGTGTTTTTTTCCCATTTTTTGTTGTCTCCACATATACGCCTTTTGAGGAAAAAGGAAAAAAAGAACTATTTTGGAGGACTTTAACAACAACTCCCAACAGTGGGCGCTTTTCCTATCTTTTGCATTTAATATATGGATATGCCATCAATGGCGGATCACACATGAACATGATGTGTAATATATGGATATGCCATCCATGGCGGATCACACATGACTATGCTCCGTAATATATGGATATGACATCCATGGCGGATCACACATGACTATGCTCCGTAATATATGGATATGACATCCATGGCGGATCACACATGACTATGCTCCGTAATATATGGATATGACATCCATGGCGGATCACACATGAACATGCTCTGTAATATATGGATATGCCATCCATGGCGGATCACACATGACTATGCTCTGTAATATATGGATATGCCATCAATGGCGGATCACACATGAACATGCTGTGTAATATATGGATATGCCATCAATGGCGGATCACACATGAACATGATGTGTAATATATGGATATGCCATCCATGGCGGATCACACATGACTATGCTCTGTAATGTATGGATATGACATCCATGGCGGATCACACATGACTATGCTCTGTAATGTATGGATATGACATCCATGGCGGATCACACATGACTATGCTGTGTAATGTATGGATATGCCATCAATGGCGGATCACACATGACTATGCTCTGTAATATATGGATATGCCATCAATGGCGGATCACACATGAACATGCTGTGTAATATATGGATATGCCATCAATGGCGGATCACACATGAACATGCTGTGTAATATATGGATATGCCATCAATGGCGGATCACACATGAACATGCTGTGTAATATATGGATATGCCATCCATGGCGGATCACACATGACTATGCTCTGTAATATATGGATATGCCATCAATGGCGGATCACACATGAACATGCCCTGTAATATATGGATATGCCATCCATGGCGGATCACACATGACTATGCTCTGTAATATATGGATATGCCATCCATGGCGGATCACACATGACTATGCTCTGTAATATATGGATATGCCATCCATGGCGGATCACACATGAACATGCTCTGTAATATATGGATATGCCATCCATGGCGGATCACACATGAATATGCTCTGTAATGTATGGATATGCCATCCATGGCGGATCACACATGAACATGCTCTGTAATATATGGATATGCCATCCATGGCGGATCACACATGCATATGCTGTGTAATATATGGATATGCCATCCATGGCGGATCACACATGACTATGCTCTGTAATGTATGGATATGACATCCATGGAGGATCACACATGACTATGCTCTGTAATATATGGATAAGCCATCCATGGCGGATCACACATGACTATGCTCTGTAATATATGGATACGCCATCCATGGCGGATCACACATGAATATGCTCTGTAATATATGGATACGCCATCCATGGCGGATCACACATGACTATGCTCTGTAATGTATGGATATGCCATCCATGGCGGATCACACATGAACATGCTCTGTAATGTATGGATATGACATCCATGGCGGATCACACATGACTATGCTCTGTAATATATGGATAAGCCATCCATGGCGGATCACACATGACTATGCTCTGTAATATATGGATATGCCATCAATGGCGGATCACACATGACTATGCTCTGTAATATATGGATATGCCATCCATGGCGGATCACACATGACTATGCTCTGTAATGTATGGATATGCCATCAATGGCGGATCACACATGACTATGCTCTGTAATATATGGATATGCCATCAATGGCGGATCACACATGAACATGCTGTGTAATATATGGATATGCCATCAATGGCGGATCACACATGACTATGCTCTGTAATATATGGATATGCCATCAATGGCGGATCACACATGAACATGCTGTGTAATATATGGATATGCCATCAATGGCGGATCACACATGAACATGCTGTGTAATATATGGATATGCCATCAATGGCGGATCACACATGAACATGCTGTGTAATATATGGATATGCCATCAATGGCGGATCACACATGAACATGATGTGTAATATATGGATATGCCATCCATGGCGGATCACACATGACTATGCTCCGTAATATATGGATATGACATCCATGGCGGATCACACATGACTATGCTCCGTAATATATGGATATGACATCCATGGCGGATCACACATGACTATGCTCCGTAATATATGGATATGACATCCATGGCGGATCACACATGAACATGCTCTGTAATATATGGATATGCCATCCATGGCGGATCACACATGACTATGCTCTGTAATATATGGATATGCCATCAATGGCGGATCACACATGAACATGCTGTGTAATATATGGATATGCCATCAATGGCGGATCACACATGAACATGATGTGTAATATATGGATATGCCATCCATGGCGGATCACACATGACTATGCTCTGTAATGTATGGATATGACATCCATGGCGGATCACACATGACTATGCTCTGTAATGTATGGATATGACATCCATGGCGGATCACACATGACTATGCTGTGTAATGTATGGATATGCCATCAATGGCGGATCACACATGACTATGCTCTGTAATATATGGATATGCCATCAATGGCGGATCACACATGAACATGCTGTGTAATATATGGATATGCCATCAATGGCGGATCACACATGAACATGCTGTGTAATATATGGATATGCCATCAATGGCGGATCACACATGAACATGCTGTGTAATATATGGATATGCCATCCATGGCGGATCACACATGACTATGCTCTGTAATATATGGATATGCCATCAATGGCGGATCACACATGAACATGCCCTGTAATATATGGATATGCCATCCATGGCGGATCACACATGACTATGCTCTGTAATATATGGATATGCCATCCATGGCGGATCACACATGACTATGCTCTGTAATATATGGATATGCCATCCATGGCGGATCACACATGAACATGCTCTGTAATATATGGATATGCCATCCATGGCGGATCACACATGAATATGCTCTGTAATGTATGGATATGCCATCCATGGCGGATCACACATGAACATGCTCTGTAATATATGGATATGCCATCCATGGCGGATCACACATGCATATGCTGTGTAATATATGGATATGCCATCCATGGCGGATCACACATGACTATGCTCTGTAATGTATGGATATGACATCCATGGAGGATCACACATGACTATGCTCTGTAATATATGGATAAGCCATCCATGGCGGATCACACATGACTATGCTCTGTAATATATGGATACGCCATCCATGGCGGATCACACATGAATATGCTCTGTAATATATGGATACGCCATCCATGGCGGATCACACATGACTATGCTCTGTAATGTATGGATATGCCATCCATGGCGGATCACACATGAACATGCTCTGTAATGTATGGATATGACATCCATGGCGGATCACACATGACTATGCTCTGTAATATATGGATAAGCCATCCATGGCGGATCACACATGACTATGCTCTGTAATATATGGATATGCCATCAATGGCGGATCACACATGAACATGCTCTGTAATATATGGATATGCCATCCATGGCGGATCACACATGAATATGCTCTGTAATGTATGGATATGCCATCCATGGCGGATCACACATGAACATGCTCTGTAATATATGGATATGCCATCCATGGCGGATCACACATGCATATGCTGTGTAATATATGGATATGTCATCCATGGCGGATCACACATGACTATGCTCTGTAATGTATGGATATGACATCCATGGAGGATCACACATGACTATGCTCTGTAATATATGGATAAGCCATCCATGGCGGATCACACATGACTATGCTCTGTAATATATGGATATGCCATCCATGGCGGATCACACATGAATATGCTCTGTAATATATGGATACGCCATCCATGGCGGATCACACATGACTATGCTCTGTAATGTATGGATATGCCATCCATGGCGGATCACACATGAACATGCTCTGTAATATATGGATATGCCATCCATGGCGGATCACACATGACTATGCTCTGTAATGTATGGATATGACATCCATGGCGGATCACACATGACTATGCTCTGTAATATATGGATAAGCCATCCATGGCGGATCACACATGACTATGCTCTGTAATATATGGATATGCCATCAATGGCGGATCACACATGACTATGCTCTGTAATGTATAAATATGACATCCATGGAGGATCACACATGAACATGCTCTGTAATATATGGATATGCCATCAATGGCGGATCACACATGACTATGCTCTGTAATATATGGATAAGCCATCCATGGTGGATCACACATGACTATGCTCTGTAATATATGGATATGCCATCAATAGCGGATCGCACATGACTATGCTCTGTAATATATGGATATGCCATCCATGGCGGATCACACATGAACATGCTCTGTAATGTATGGATATGCCATCCATGGCGGATCACACATGACTATGCTCTGTAATATATGGATACGCCATCCATGGCGGATCACACATGACTATGCTCTGTAATATATTGATATGCCATCCATGGCGGATCACACATGACTATGCTCTGTAATGTATGGATATGCCATCCATGGCGGATCACACATGACTATGCTCTGTAATATATGGATATGCCATCCATGGCGGATCACACATGAACATGCTCTGTAATATATGGATATGCCATCCATGGCGGATCATACAGAAATTTCTGGAATAGGAGTGATAGATTGGGGCAATCTGAGCTAAGGGGCCAATTCAGACCTGCTCGGCCCGGTTTGAATTTGGACGCTGCCCAATGGTCTGGCCACTGCACATGCGCATGTTCCGTAATGTGCATGTGCCGGGCCCAGCTACTGTATGAGCGCCTTCGACAAAAAGTAAAGGGGTGTGCCGGGGTGGGTCCCTCGGTCTTTCATGGGAGTGCCCATAGAAACGCCAGGTTGTGCCCGGCCGAACCCAGAGGTTCCTTTACCTGCTAGGGGCAGCTGCCGAGTGACTCCTGGTTACCAGGGCCGGGGAGCGGAGGAAAGATCATGTGATGGTTACTATAGAATGGTTTCTCCTCTGCGGTTCCCATGTGTACCTGTACACATCCGCCCGCAGCCCTGCACGGGGCACGGACGGCCATGGGGTGGTTGTTTGCCGGGGCAGCGTTAACTGGGCTCTGAACACTCGCAAGCAGGTCTGAATCGGGACCTATATTTAGGTAAAGACACCTCAATCTGTGGCATTGAATAAAAAAAAAATTTGATTTTGTGGGACATTATTCATAAAGATCACATTCATCAACAGCGGCGGCTCCAGAGGGGGGGGGGGTGGGCTGCAACATAGTTCCAAATGAATATATAGGGGAGAATCACCAACTGCCAGTGATTCAGGTTAGAATGGCAGTCGGTGGCAGTAGGTGGGGCTCCAATATCCAGCCCCAGCTCTGGAGCCGCCACTGGTCATCGGTGATTTCCATGGTTAGCGAGTTTGTGAAGAGATTTTTTTTTTCAAGACTAAATGACTTTCTGGCAATGATACTCCTGGTGATTCCAGAGGGGAAGTAACCAAACTCCGAAGTGACTCATGTGCGCCCATAACCCTCACAATGGGCCTAATTCAGACCTGAGTGCAGGTTCTCAAAATAGCCAGATCATGTGCACTGCAGGAAGGGCAAATGTAACATGTGGAGAGACAGAGATAGATAGATAGATAGATAGATAGATAGATAGATAGATAGATAGATAGATAGATAGATAGATGTGTATCCTCATGTTATGTGCCATCAAGAGCTCACAATTTCCCCATCCACTACTATGCATTACCTGGGCAGAGAGGGAGGTTACAGGCCCTCACATCCAGATCCCGTCCCATGCAGGGGCTCCCTCCATTGGATGGAGGAGGGTTGTTACACAGCCGGACTCTCTCTTGTACTCCCATACCGCAGGTCCTAGAACATGGAGCCCATTCCTGCCACTCTGAGAAGCCACCATTAGCTGTCGGGACAGACAGAGGATATGCAATACGGCCATCAATGTATATCCGTGAGAAAGAGCTGGGTTAAATTTTCTGATTGGCACATACAGCAGCTGCCATCACGCAAACAATTCGCGACTGAATTTCCTACAGCAGACTTGAAGAGTGCGCCCAAGCTTGACAATCTGTATATAAGGGCCAGATGCACTAAGCTTCAAAAAGTAATAAAATGGAGAGTGATAAAAAGCCAGCCAATCAGCTCCTGTCATGTTACAGCCTGGGTTTAAAAAATGACAGTTAGGAGCTGATTGGCTGGCCGTTTATCACTCTCCATTTTATCACTTTTTGAAGCTTGATACATCTGGCCCTTATATACAGATTGTCAAGCTTGGGCGCACTCTTCATACTGCCATGCACAGTACTTTTGTTTTATACCTTATACACCGAGAATTGTATTAATGAACCAGTCTGGTTTAGCACGTGTTCACCTAGATGGTCCGCCCACCGTAAGGGGCACCCCGCTCTCCTCTCATAGGAATGGGCTACCCAAACGATTTGCAGTGGCGGTAGAAGAATGTCAACGGGCAAACATGGCGGCAAAATTCTGCCACTTTATAGCCTCAATAAAATAATAAATATAATTAATTATGAGCAAAAAACTAAATTAGGATAACCTCTACAAAATGTGGAAGTGTTTGAATGTTTTTTTCCCTTTGGCAAATTGTGTCTAGAAATGAGTTTTGTGGCCATAGTACAATCAGAAGGTGCACAGTGAGGTACCGTAACAGTATAGAGTGAGACCGGATATCGGCCACCTCAGACCTGGAGCACAATTCAGTTGTTTTATGAATGGTAATAGTTGTACATGCCCTTGGGAAAAGCAAGGTATGCCCCCAATGTTTGTTTATCTCATTACCCTTGCTTCCCAGAATGAAATTATTTGCATTATGTGGAAAATTTGTTCCAAATAATTCAAGACTTACCCTACTCCTGGTGGCCACTGAAAATTCTAGGCATTTTGAGATAAACCTAGGTGTATCCTAGAGAACGTTGTCATGTGCCTTGCCTAGTTTTGTGCTTTGTAATGTGATCCAGTAGTGGAAGCCATTTTGTGGCCTATTCTGACAGAATGGCAGTCCGCTATCAGTCTCATTTCCTGCACTAGTGTACATGCATGATAAGGATGGCTGCTGGTTCTGTCAGTATACGGACCCTCATTATTGATTTAGTGTGTAAGATTTACCACTTCCATATTAACCAAAGATTACACTGAACACAAGCAAATTTTTATCTGAGAGATATTCTCATGGAATTTGCTTTGTTGTTAGTTAGAAATCCGCAATCACAGGACTTACCATAAACCCGAAGCTCCACACCCCGATGGGCAATCCCAGCCGAGTTTGTGACTGTGCAGCGATAATACCCAGAATCCTGCAGTAAAGCCTGGGGTATGCGAAGGGAGCCATCCGTAAGGAACTCTAGTCTAGAACAAGAGATGAGGCCTAGTTAGTGTTACCTGTTCATTGGTGGAAGAAGGAAAACAAACGCTTATTAGTAATCTTTACCTAGACATCTCCACAGAGAGCTGACCGCCATCCTTCCTCCATGTTACAGTTGGTGGAGGGAGCCCATCTCCTCTGCATGGTAATAAGGCTGTTTGGTTTACATGTGCACTGACCACTGAGGGTCCAGTCAGGATGGAAGGTACAACTGTAACAAAAATATCATGGTCTCATCAAAAACCAAGCCACATACAACCTGCCCAATCACAATGGGCCACCACTTACCTTGTATCTCCACAATGAAGTTGAGGCTGCTTGTGCCAACTGGGTTAGTGGCTATGCAGGTGTATTCTCCACTGTCCGAGGCCTGCAAGTTGTGAATCTGTAGATAACGGCCCTTAGACAGGACCTGGACTCGTCTGTCCACCTGGAAGGGAAAACAAAGTAAGAAGAAAAGAAATACATCATATCTATATATATATAGCTCTACAGGATGAATTAGTCAATATGATAGCTGTATGTCTCCACTCAACATTTTCCTTGGCATTGGAGAGTCGATAAAATGTCACATGAAACCCTTGGGTGCCAGTAGTACTGTACACGTACTCGTATTGGCCGGTCGGTTCCTTGAAAGTGGCGAGAGCAATATCATGGGGGGGGGGGGGGGGAGGGAGAGACAAGATTCCCACCTCCCAGCCCTCCTTGCAGACTTTGTAAGGACACCGTACACGGTACTAGCCAGCTGGTCCCATGCACCCATGTACTTCGGTCATAGTCAGAAGGACACCATACACGGTACTAGGCAGCTGGTCCCATGCACCCACGCACTTCGGTCATAGTCAGAAGGACACGGTACTAGGCAGCTGGTCCCATGCACCCACACACTTCGGTCATAGTCAGAAGGACACCATACACGGTACTAGGCAGCTGGTCCCATGCACCCACGCACTTCGGTCATAGTCAGAAGGACACCGTACACAGTACTAGCCAGCTGGTCTCATGCACCCATGTACTTCGGTCATAGTCAGAAGGACACCATACACGGTACTAGGCAGCTGGTCCCATGCACCCACGAACTTCAGTCATAGTCAAAAGGACACCATACACGGTACTAGGCAGCTGGTCCCATGCACCCACGCACTTCGGTCATAGTCAGAAGGACACCATACACGGTACTAGGCAGCTGGTCCCATGCACCCACGCACTTCGGTCATAGTCAGAAGGACACCATACACGGTACTAGCCAGCTGGTCCCATGCACCCACGCACTTCAGTCATAGTCAGAAGGACACCGTACACGGTACTAGGCAGCTGGTCCCATGCACCCATGTACTTCGGTCATAGTCAGAAGGACACCATACACGGTACTAGCCAGCTGGTCCCATGCACCCACACACTTCGGTCATAGTCAGAAGGACACCATACACGGTACTAGGCAGCTGGTCCCATGCACCCACACACTTCGGTCATAGTCAGAAGGACACCATACACGGTACTAGGCAGCTGGTCCCATGCACCCACGCACTTCGGTCATAGTCAGAAGGACACCGTACACAGTACTAGCCAGCTGGTCTCATGCACCCACGCACTTCAGTCATAGTCAGAAGGACACCATACACGGTACTAGGCAGCTGGTCCCATGCACCCACGCACTTCGGTCATAGTCAGAAGGACACCATACACGGTACTAGGCAGCTGGTCCCATGCACCCACGCACTTCGGTCATAGTCAGAAGGACACCGTACACGGTACTAGGCAGCTGGTCCCATGCACTCATGTACTTCGGTCATAGTCAGAAGGACACCGTACACGGTACTAGGCAGCTGGTCCCATGCACCCACGCACTTCGGTCATAGTCAGAAGGACACCATACACGGTACTAGGCAGCTGGTCCCATGCACCCACGTACTTCAGTCATAGTCAGAAGGACACTGTACACGGTACTAGCCAGCTGGTCCCATGCACCCACGTACTTCAGTCATAGTCAGAAGGACACTGTACACAGTACTAGGCAGCTGGTCCCATGCACCCACGCACTTCGGTCATAGTCAGAAGGACACTGTACACAGTACTAGGCAGCTGGTCCCATGCACCCATGCACTTCAGTCATAGTCAGAAGGACACTGTACATGGTACTAGGCAGCTGGTCCCATGCACTCATGTACTTCGGTCATAGTCAGAAGGACACCGTACACGGTACTAGGCAGCTGGTCCCATGCACTCATGTACTTCGGTCATAGTCAGAAGGACACCGTACACGGTACTAGGCAGCTGGTCCCATGCACCCACGCACTTCGGTCATAGTCAGAAGGACACCATACACGGTACTAGCCAGCTGGTCCCATGCACCCACGCACTTCAGTCATAGTCAGAAGGACACCGTACATGGTACTAGCCAGCTGGTCCCATGCACCCACGTACTTCAGTCATAGTCAGAAGGACACTGTACACAGTACTAGGCAGCTGGTCCCATGCACCCACGCACTTCGGTCATAGTCAGAAGGACACTGTACACAGTACTAGGCAGCTGGTCCCATGCACCCATGCACTTCAGTCATAGTCAGAAGGACACTGTACATGGTACTAGGCAGCTGGTCCCATGCACCCACGCACTTCGGTCATAGTCAGAAGGACACCGTACACGGTACTAGGCAGCTGGTCCCATGCACCCACGCACTTCGGTCATAGTCAGAAGGACACCATACATGGTACTAGCCAGCTGGTCCCATGCACCCACGTACTTCAGTCATAGTCAGAAGGACACTGTACACAGTACTAGGCAGCTGGTCCCATGCACCCACGCACTTCGGTCATAGTCAGAAGGACACTGTACACAGTACTAGGCAGCTGGTCCCATGCACCCATGCACTTCAGTCATAGTCAGAAGGACACTGTACATGGTACTAGGCAGCTGGTCCCATGCACCCATGCACTTCAGTCATAGTCAGAAGGACACTGTACACGGTACTAGGCAGCTGGTCCCATGCACCCACACACTTCGGTCATAGTCAGAAGGACACCATACACGGTACTAGCCAGCTGGTCCCATGCACCCACGCACTTCTGTCATAGTCAGAAGGACACCGTACACGGTACTAGCCAGCTGGTCTCATGCACCCACGCACTTCGGTCATAGTCAGAAGGACACTGTACACGGTACTAGGCAGCTGGTCCCATGCACCCACGCACTTCGGTCATAGTCAGAAGGACACTGTACACGGTACTAGGCAGCTGGTCCCATGCACCCACGCACTTCGGTCATAGTCAGAAGGACACCATACACGGTACTAGGCAGCTGGTCCCATGCACCCATGTACTTCGGTCATAGTCAGAAGGACACGGTACTAGGCAGCTGGTCCCATGCACCCACACACTTCGGTCATAGTCAGAAGGACACCATACACGGTACTAGGCAGCTGGTCCCATGCACCCACGCACTTCGGTCATAGTCAGAAGGACACCGTACACAGTACTAGCCAGCTGGTCTCATGCACCCATGTACTTCGGTCATAGTCAGAAGGACACCATACACGGTACTAGGCAGCTGGTCCCATGCACCCACGAACTTCAGTCATAGTCAGAAGGACACCATACACGGTACTAGGCAGCTGGTCCCATGCACCCACGCACTTCGGTCATAGTCAGAAGGACACCATACACGGTACTAGGCAGCTGGTCCCATGCACCCACGCACTTCGGTCATAGTCAGAAGGACACCATACACGGTACTAGCCAGCTGGTCCCATGCACCCACGCACTTCAGTCATAGTCAGAAGGACACCGTACACGGTACTAGGCAGCTGGTCCCATGCACCCATGTACTTCGGTCATAGTCAGAAGGACACCATACACGGTACTAGCCAGCTGGTCCCATGCACCCACACACTTCGGTCATAGTCAGAAGGACACCATACACGGTACTAGGCAGCTGGTCCCATGCACCCACACACTTCGGTCATAGTCAGAAGGACACCATACACGGTACTAGGCAGCTGGTCCCATGCACCCACGCACTTCGGTCATAGTCAGAAGGACACCGTACACAGTACTAGCCAGCTGGTCTCATGCACCCACGCACTTCAGTCATAGTCAGAAGGACACCATACACGGTACTAGGCAGCTGGTCCCATGCACCCACGCACTTCGGTCATAGTCAGAAGGACACCATACACGGTACTAGGCAGCTGGTCCCATGCACCCACGCACTTCGGTCATAGTCAGAAGGACACCGTACACGGTACTAGGCAGCTGGTCCCATGCACTCATGTACTTCGGTCATAGTCAGAAGGACACCGTACACGGTACTAGGCAGCTGGTCCCATGCACCCACGCACTTCGGTCATAGTCAGAAGGACACCATACACGGTACTAGGCAGCTGGTCCCATGCACCCACGTACTTCAGTCATAGTCAGAAGGACACTGTACACGGTACTAGCCAGCTGGTCCCATGCACCCACGTACTTCAGTCATAGTCAGAAGGACACTGTACACAGTACTAGGCAGCTGGTCCCATGCACCCACGCACTTCGGTCATAGTCAGAAGGACACTGTACACAGTACTAGGCAGCTGGTCCCATGCACCCATGCACTTCAGTCATAGTCAGAAGGACACTGTACATGGTACTAGGCAGCTGGTCCCATGCACTCATGTACTTCGGTCATAGTCAGAAGGACACCGTACACGGTACTAGGCAGCTGGTCCCATGCACTCATGTACTTCGGTCATAGTCAAAAGGACACCGTACACGGTACTAGGCAGCTGGTCCCATGCACCCACGCACTTCGGTCATAGTCAGAAGGACACCATACACGGTACTAGCCAGCTGGTCCCATGCACCCACGCACTTCAGTCATAGTCAGAAGGACACCGTACATGGTACTAGCCAGCTGGTCCCATGCACCCACGTACTTCAGTCATAGTCAGAAGGACACTGTACACAGTACTAGGCAGCTGGTCCCATGCACCCACGCACTTCGGTCATAGTCAGAAGGACACTGTACACAGTACTAGGCAGCTGGTCCCATGCACCCATGCACTTCAGTCATAGTCAGAAGGACACTGTACATGGTACTAGGCAGCTGGTCCCATGCACCCACGCACTTCGGTCATAGTCAGAAGGACACCGTACACGGTACTAGGCAGCTGGTCCCATGCACCCACGCACTTCAGTCATAGTCAGAAGGACACTGTACATGGTACTAGGCAGCTGGTCCCATGCACCCATGCACTTCAGTCATAGTCAGAAGGACACTGTACACGGTACTAGGCAGCTGGTCCCATGCACCCACACACTTCGGTCATAGTCAGAAGGACACCATACACGGTACTAGCCAGCTGGTCCCATGCACCCACGCACTTCTGTCATAGTCAGAAGGACACCGTACACGGTACTAGCCAGCTGGTCTCATGCACCCACGCACTTCGGTCATAGTCAGAAGGACACTGTACACGGTACTAGGCAGCTGGTCCCATGCACCCACGCACTTCGGTCATAGTCAGAAGGACACTGTACACGGTACTAGGCAGCTGGTCCCATGCACCCACGCACTTCGGTCATAGTCAGAAGGACACCATACACGGTACTAGCCAGCTGGTCTCATGCACCCATGTACTTCGGTCATAGTCAGAAGGACACCATACATGGTACTAGCCAGCTGGTCTCATGCACCCACGCACTTCGGTCATAGTCAAAAGGACACCGTACACGGTACTAGGCAGCTGGTCCCATGCACCCACGCACTTCGGTCATAGTCAGAAGGACACTGTACACGGTACTAGGCAGCTGGTCCCATGCACCCACGCACTTCGGTCATAGTCAGAAGGACACTGTACATGGTACTAGGCAGCTGGTCCCATGCACCCATGTACTTCGGTCATAGTCAGAAGGACACCATACACGGTACTAGGCAGCTGGTCCCATGCACCCACGCACTTCGGTCATAGTCAGAAGGACACGGTACTAGGCAGCTGGTCCCATGCACCCACGCACTTCGGTCATAGTCAGAAGGACACCGTACACAGTACTAGCCAGCTGGTCTCATGCACCCATGTACTTCGGTCATAGTCAGAAGGACACCGTACACGGTACTAGGCAGCTGGTCCCATGCACCCACGTACTTCAGTCATAGTCAGAAGGACACTGTACACAGTACTAGGCAGCTGGTCCCATGCACCCACGCACTTCGGTCATAGTCAGAAGGACACTGTACACAGTACTAGGCAGCTGGTCCCATGCACCCATGCACTTCAGTCATAGTCAGAAGGACACTGTACACAGTACTAGGCAGCTGGTCCCATGCACCCACGCATTTCGGTCATAGTCAGAAGGACACGGTACTAGGCAGCTGGTCCCATGCACCCACACACTTCGGTCATAGTCAGAAGGACACCATACACGGTACTAGCCAGCTGGTCCCATGCACCCACGCACTTCTGTCATAGTCAGAAGGACACTGTACACGGTACTAGCCAGCTGGTCTCATGCACCCACGCACTTCGGTCATAGTCAGAAGGACACTGTACACGGTACTAGGCAGCTGGTCCCATGCACCCACGCACTTCGGTCATAGTCAGAAGGAGACCGTACACGGTACTAGCCAGCTGGTCCCATGCACCCACGCACTTCTGTCATAGTCAGAAGGACACCGTACACGGTACTAGGCAGCTGGTCTCATGCACCCACGCACTTCGGTCATAGTCAGAAGGACACCATACACGGTACTAGCCAGCTGGTCCCATGCACCCACGCACGTCGGTCATAGTCAGAAGGACACGGTACTAGGCAGCTGGTCCCATGCACTTCGGTCATAGTCAGAAGGACACCGTACACGGTACTAGCCAGCTGGTCCCATGCACCCACGCACTTCGGTCATAGTCAGAAGGACACCGTACACGGTACTAGCCAGCTGGTCTCATGCACCCACGCACTTCGGTCATAGTCAGAAGGACACCGTACACAGTACTAGCCAGCTGGTCTCATGCACCCACGCACTTCGGTCATAGTCAGAAGGACACCATACACGGTACTAGCCAGCTGGTCTCATGCACCCATGTACTTCGGTCATAGTCAGAAGGACACCGTACACGGTACTAGCCAGCTGGTCCCATGCACCCACGCACTTCGGTCATAGTCAGAAGGACACCGTACACGGTACTAGGCAGCTGGTCCCATGCATCCACGCACTTCGGTCATAGTCAGAAGGACACCATACACGGTACTAGCCAGCTGGTCTCATGCACCCACGCACTTCGGTCATAGTCAGAAGGACACCGTACACGGTACTAGCCAGCTGGTCCATTGCGCCCACGCACTTCTGTCATAGTCAGAAGGACACCGTACACGGTACTAGCCAGCTGGTCTCATGCACCCACGCACTTCGGTCATAGTCAGAAGGACACCGTACACGGTACTAGCCAGCTGGTCCCATGCACCCACGCACTTCGGTCATAGTCAGAAGGACACCGTACACGGTACTAGCCAGCTGGTCTCATGCACCCACGCACTTCGGTCATAGTCAGAAGGACACCGTACACAGTACTAGCCAGCTGGTCTCATGCACCCACGCACTTCGGTCATAGTCAGAAGGACACCATACACGGTACTAGCCAGCTGGTCCATTGCGCCCACGCACTTCGGTCATAGTCAGAAGGACACCATACATGGTACTAGGCAGCTGGTCCCATGCACCCACGCACTTCGGTCATAGTCAGAAGGACACCGTACACGGTACTAGGCAGCTGGTCCCATGCACCCACGCACTTCGGTCATAGTCAGAAGGACACCATACACGGTACTAGCCAGCTGGTCTCATGCACCCACGCACTTCGGTCATAGTCAGAAGGACACCGTACACGGTACTAGCCAGCTGGTCTCATGCACCCACGCACTTCGGTCATAGTCAGAAGGACACCGTACACGGTACTAGCCAGCTGGTCCCATGCACCCACGCACTTCGGTCATAGTCAGAAGGACACCGTACACGGTACTAGCCAGCTGGTCTCATGCACCCACGCACTTCGGTCATAGTCAGAAGGACACCGTACACAGTACTAGCCAGCTGGTCTCATGCACCCACGCACTTCGGTCATAGTCAGAAGGACACCATACACGGTACTAGCCAGCTGGTCCATTGCGCCCACGCACTTCTGTCATAGTCAGAAGGACACCAGACACGGTACTAGACAGCTGGTCTCATGCACCCACGCACTTCGGTCATAGTCAGAAGGACACCGTACACGGTACTAGACAGCTGGTCTCATGCACCCACGCACTTCGGTCATAGTCATGGCCCCACAACATCTCAACTTACTTGTTACTAAATTAATCTTAAAAACATTTGATAAGTACCTGGAGTGGGTTCTCTCCTATGAACCACTGAATGGTTGGAGCAGGATCACCTTCTATCCTACATTCAAGAACCAGTTGTCCTCCAATGGACACTGAGAACGATTGAGGTTCAGTAGATCCAATGACACTGGGAGGGACTGAACATTGTACAAGTCAGGAGAACAGTTACCCTAATTCCACAGAGCTTGATGTTTTCCACAACGTTTTATATTCTCTATAATATTCTTTATAATTCACCTTTCAGCCGCACCCAGGTGGCCCTTGCGTCTCTTCCTGCTGTGTTACTGGCCACACACACATAGACTCCAGCATCCTCAGCCTATAACAGAGACCGATAGAGAAATAAGCTTGAGATGGATTCAGGAGTCTGCACGCTGCCCATGTCGGACCTGGTGGATCAAAGTCACGCCGTGCATGCATTCCTGCGCCAGGTGTGTGCAGTGAGAAGTATGGGGATAATGTAGTGATCTGTTTAATGGGCGTGTTATGGGAGTATGGGCTGCAGCCAACAGAAGCCGGCTAGAGGCTGTACGCCAGCTCTCTGCTTATCACAGCCCGGACTGGCTCTCCCAGAGGGAAGGAGGGGGGGGGGGGGGGGTTGTAGTCCTACAGCCCATAGGTAAGGTC
This sequence comes from Crinia signifera, assembly GCF_055691185.1. Taxonomy (NCBI): domain Eukaryota; kingdom Metazoa; phylum Chordata; class Amphibia; order Anura; family Myobatrachidae; genus Crinia; species Crinia signifera. The sequence continues at coordinate 1,375,284 of NC_139225.1, read as the reverse complement.
CGCCACTGGTCCTTGCACATTCGGATGTACACAAGGGAAGGACTTAGTATCAGCATTTGCAGAAGGCGACCACCAATAGACATGCTTCTGAATCTACTATGAGGCAGGAATTATATCTCTTACTCTAAGCTATAGGACCCCCAGGATGAACAAATAAATGGCTGCCCATACCTTCACATGCTCTATCCGAAGAACGGTTCCATTTCTTGTGAGTAAGTCTGGCCGTGACAAAGGTAGCCTGTCCTTCTCCCAAGTGACCTCAGGGAAGGGAATACCAACTGCGTTGCACACTAATTCCAGGGGATCATCCATAGAGACGGAGACCTCTGTGGGGAGAGCAGGACCCTCGATCCTTGGTGGTTCTAGAAAAACATGAAGTTGGTTATCGCTAATTTCCATTATACCCACACTTGGGGTATAATGGGAGCAATGAAACATTAAACGCCCCAAGGTGCCTAGTGTCCAGACTAGATTGGACCAGGCCATGTCCGGACGGAGATTGTCTTGTGTCCATACCTAACACTATCAGGCGGAAGTACTTGCTGACTTTCCTGGCTATATTCAGAGCAGTGCAGGAGTAGAGACCCGAATCACCGGCGTTCACAGATTCCAGGTACAGCCGGGTTCCCAAGCCGTTGGGCAGCAGGTTGCTCTGAAGGTTGAGCGCCTCGCCATCTTTCTCCCATGACAGTGAGGGCAGAGGAGAACCATGAGCCTCACAAGTGAAAGTCACCGAAGATCCTTTAACTGCAGTGACGTCTTCTGTGCCCTCAGACGTCTCCTCCACCGGCAGGGCTGGCACAGATGGTAAAATACATTAGCACATATATATATTACCAATATTATAGTACATTACAGATGTGTGCACATACAGCTATCTTCCATGCGGTACAAGTCCCGTTATTATGATGCTGGAGCATCTTATTCTCTAAATGGAGCGGCTGCGGCACGGATGGACTCTCCGCTCATCTTTACCAACATCCTTATTTACATAATCATTTCCCAATCACATGCCTTGCGTATACCATACCAACTTTCCACTGTGAATCCAATAAAGGGCCTGATTCAGGTCTGATCGGTCGGGAATCGAATTTGGCCCCGTTTCCGATAGTGCAGGCCCCCTGTGTGAATGCCTTCAGAGAGTATCAAACTCGCTGTGGCGTTCATGCATGGAGGGAAGGGGGCGGACAGGGAAATGCCCAGTGAAAAGATGGGCGTTCCTCCCCCTAGTCCTGGCGCCCTAGGCTGCAGCCTAATCATCCTATTGGCTGCCCAGACACTGCTTATTGGTCCGCATATAAAGGCTTCCATGCAAGTTCCAGCACTTCTGTCACATAATCACCCGGGCAGATAATAATACTGAGCTCTTACTGTCCACCAGCAGGGTAAATGTCTTCTCCGCAGTTCCCGCAGGACTCGATACCACACAGGTGTAAATCCCGGCATCTGAAGCCTGTACATGGGATATCCTGGTAATGGAAAATTACAGGGTTATCAGACCAACACACATTGTTTGCCACTGCTCGATACATTTCCCCATAAGAACCATAACTTGGTAAGCGAAACAAAGGCAATCAGTAGCTTATGAGCAATGGGAGATCATAGCATAGTTATCTACCCTCCCGCATTCTACAGGAGACTCCCTGACATAGCAGCAATCTCCCTCTCCCTCATTAGTCTAGCAATCTCCCTCATGTCACCTAGCCCACATTACACTGTTACATCATAGTTACCTCCCCTCCTGCATTCTACAGGAGACTCCCTGACATAGCAGCAATCTCCCTCTCTCCCTCATTAGTCTAGCAATCTCCCTCATGTCACCTAGCCCACATTACACTGTTACATCATAGTTACCTACCCTCCTGCATTCTACAGGAGACTCCCTGACATAGCAGCAATCTCCCTCTCTCCCTCATTAGTCTAGCAATCTCCCTCATGTCACCTAGCCCACATTACACTGTTACATCACAGTTACCTCCCCTCCTGCATTCTACAGGAGACTCCCTGACATAGTAGCAATCTCCCTCTCTCCCTCATTAGTCTAGCAATCTCCCACATGTCACCTAGCCCACATTATACTGTTACATCACAGTTACCTCCCCTCCTGCATTCTGCAGGAGACTTCTGACATAGCAGCAATCTCCCTCTCTCCCTCATTAGTCTAGCAATCTCCCTCATGTCACCTAGCCCACATTACACTGTTACATCATAGTTACCTACCCTCCTGCATTCTGCAGGAGACTCCTGACATAGCAGCAATCTCCCTCTCTCCCTCATTAGTCTAGCAATCTCCCTCATGTCACCTAGCCCACATTACACTGTTACATCATAGTTACCTCCCCTCCTGCATTCTACAGGAGACTCCCTGACATAGCAGCAATCTCCCTCTCTCCCTCATTAGTCTACCAATCTCCCTCATGTCACCTAGCCCACATTACACTGTTACATCATAGTTACCTACCCTCCTGCATTCTGCAGGAGACTCCTGACATAGCAGCAATCTCCCTCTCTCCCTCATTAGTCTAGCAATCTCCCTCATGTCACCTAGCCCACATTACACTGTTACATCATAGTTACCTCCCCTCCTGCATTCTACAGGAGACTCCCTGACATAGCAGCAATCTCCCTCTCTCCCTCATTAGTCTACCAATCTCCCTCATGTCACCTAGCCCACATTACACTGTTACATCATAGTTACCTCCCCTCCTGCATTCTGCAGGAGACTCGCTGACATAGCAGCAATCTCCCTCTCTACCTCATTAGTCTAGCAATCTCCCTCATGTCACCTAGCCCACATTACACTGTTACACCATATTTACCTCCCCTCCTGCATTCTGCAGGAGACTCGCTGACATAGCAGCAATCTCCCTCTCTACCTCATTAGTCTAGCAATCTCCCTCATGTCACCTAGCCCACATTACACTATTACACCATATTTACCTCCCCTCCTGCATTCTGCAGGAGACTCGCTGACATAGCAGCAATCTCCCTCTCTCCCTCATTAGTCTAGCAATCTCCCTCATGTCACCTAGCCTACATTACACTGTTACATCATAGTTACCTCCCCTCCTGCATTCTGCAGGAGACTCCCTAACATAGCAACAATCTCCCTCTCTCCCTCATTAGTCTAGCAATCTCCCTCATGTCACCTAGCCTACATTACACTGTTACATCACAGTTACCTCCCCTCCTGCATCCTGCAGGAGACTCCCTGACATAGCAGCAATCTCCCTCTCTCCCTCATTAGTCTACCAATCTCCCTAATGTCACCTAGCCCACATTACACTGTTACATCAAAGTAACCTCCCCTCCTGCATTCTGCAGGAGACTCCCTGACATAGCAGCCATCTCCCTCTCTCCCTCATTAGTCCAGCAATCTCCCTCATGTCACCTAGCCCTCATTACACTGTTACACCATAGTTACCTCCCCTCCTGCATTCTGCAGGAGACTCCCTGACATAGCAGCAATCTCCCTCTCTCCCTCATTAGTCTAGCAATCTCCCTCATGTCACCTAGCCTACATTACACTGTTACATCACAGTTACCTCCCCTCCTGCATTCTGCAGGAGACTCCCTGACATAGCAGCAATCTCCCTCTCTCCCTCATTAGTCTACCAATCTCCCTAATGTCACCTAGCCCACATTACACTGTTACATCATAGTAACCTCCCCTCCTGCATTCTGCAGGAGACTCCCTGACATAGCAGCAATCTCCCTCATTAGTCTAGCAATCTCCCTCATGTCACCTTGCCCAGATTACACTGTTACATCATAGTTACCCCCCCCCCCCTGCATTCTGCAGGAGACTCCCTGACATAGCAGCAATCTCCCTCTCTCCCTCATTAGTCTAGCAATCTCCCTCATGTCACCTAGCCCACATTACACTGTTACACCATAGTTACCTCCCCTCCTGCATTCTGCAGGAGACTCCCTGACATAGCAGCAATCTCCCTCTCTCCCTCATTAGTCTAGCAATCTCCCTCATGTCACCTAGCCCACATTACACTGTTACATTGTAGTAACCTCCCATCCTGCATTCTGCAGGAGACTCCCTGACATAGCAGCAATCTCCCTTCTCTCCCTCATTAGTCTAGCAATCTCCCTCATGTCACCTAGCCCACATTACACTGTTACACCATAGTTACCTCCCATCCTGCAGGAGACTCCCTGACATAGCAGCAATCTCCCTCTCTCCCTCATTAGTCTAGCAATCTCCCTCATGTCACCTAGCCCACATTACACTGTTACACCATAGTTACCTCCCCTCCTGCATTCTGCAGGAGACTCCCTGACATAGCAGCAATCTCCCTCTCTCCCTCATTAGTCTAGCAATCTCCCTCATGTCACCTAGCCCACATTACACTGTTACATTGTAGTAACCTCCCATCCTGCATTCTGCAGGAGACTCCCTGACATAGCAGCAATCTCCCTTCTCTCCCTCATTAGTCTAGCAATCTCCCTCATGTCACCTAGCCCACATTACACTGTTACACCATAGTTACCTCCCATCCTGCAGGAGACTCCCTGACATAGCAGCAATCTCCCTCTCTCCCTCATTAGTCTAGCAATCTCCCTCATGTCACATAGCCCACATTACACTGTTACATTTTTTGGGAAAAAAGGAACGAGAGACAGATACATTTACATTGCACCATCAGCACCATTTCCCAGCACTTTACCAAGTATAGTAGCTCTTACTAACTGCTTTGGGCTCATCTACATTTGGATATAGGTCATGTTACAAGATTCCCCTCAGATGTAGCAGTACACACCCACACTTCCAGGTGCCACGTTCACAATCTCTTTTCACAATCTCGCCATATATGGAACTAGACACGCCCTTTGGGTGGAGCATGACACGCCCCCGCAATGGGGCCACTTTGAACATTTCTACTACCAACTATCATCTCCCTGAAACTCATTTTCAAAAGTAGGCAAGCATGGATCATAGTCACAAGTTTATCAAGGACATAAATGTGCCACTTACTGGATACAGTTTCATACGACACACGAGCATCTGAAATTCAGCGCTCCAGTCCCTATCTCCAATGAATAGATAAGGTGCGCATGTACAAAGCACTCTTCACTGATGCTCAGAGGGCAGTGCCTTAACCCCCCCTCCCCCACTGTGGGACACTATGGCCCGGGGGTAGGAGAATTGAGAGATATGAGGTACAAGGGCCGGATTCCAAGATGAGTGCTGATCACACAGCGATAATATGATAATACTGCAGGAGGCAGCTAAATAGACGCATCCTGCCAGCTTCTGTGATCTGCTTCTGCATCCAAACGCACAGCAGCAGATCAATCAGCATTTTCTGAGCAACTCTAAGGCTACCCAGGATGGCTGGTGTTTTCCGCTGCTGGGCCAGCAAAACTGTTGGAAGATTCCAACACTCCCCTTTGCATGCCCAGAAAATGAGGCAACCAAGCCCACTTCCTGGAACACTGCATGCCGCTGCCCCTTCCCTGCCCCCAAGCGCCCGCAGCATGTCATGCACAGATTGCCGAACATTGGAGATGCGCGTAAACCATCGAGTTTGTGCACATCTCTTAACTAGACCCAAGGTCAAAAACCAATCCATTGATTGAAATATGTGAGAGTGGGAAAAATGTCACCAGATGAGAACCGGCATCAAGTCTTACCGGAGAATACGCCCACCAGTGGAGATCCGGAGAAAGCGTGAAGTAGTGAGCTGGTTTCCATCTTTTAGCCAGGTCAACTGAATGGGCAGAGAGCTGCTGGCATGGCACTCTAGGTTCACCTGTGATCCTGGGGCACTGCTGAGGGTCTCTGAAACGTTGGCTCCTGATTCAAACAATGGTGGAACTGTACGTGCCGAAAGAGCAGACAATAAAAATGTTACTGATAGAAAGAAACCATCTTACGGAGGACAGGGGTGGCAAAAGGGCAGCGGTGGCAACACTTGTCCTTGATATCTACCAACAGTTCATGTTTTACTTGTGGATCTGTAGAATGTGTCAGTTAGAAATAAAGTTAATGACTGCACCTGTGCACCAGCTAGGGGGACTGGAAAATGTGACCTGTTGGTAGATCTTGAGGACCTGTTTGGCCAACCCTGCAATAGGGTCATTATTACACTCACCAAGAACGTTCAATACAAAAACCTTTGCGTCTTCTCCAGCAATGCTGCGAGCCAGACACGTGTAGCGGCCAGAGTCCGTGGCTTGGACAGATGCCAGCAACAGGGATCCGCCATCTTGATTGAGTCTGGACATGTAAAGACATAAAAGGTAGTTGACTACACCGAATGCAACCACAAGATCAGCGATCTCGTCTGCAGTTCATCACTTTAGGAATAATGTATATTCCCGTAAGAATTTATATTATAAGCTGATCAGGACAGGATCCTACATTCTTTCCTCACATTGTTCTAGCGTCTTCCAAAAAATTGTTGTTACTTGTAGTACCTTGTTTTGGTTTAGCAGGCCAGTAATTTAGCCTGTCCCTAGAGGTTTTATTGCAGGGCCCAATCTACTCATAAATATGTGCAAAGCAACTCGCTCCAAAGCCCCAACATTCCAAAAGACCCCTATACATAGCTGCTGAGAGTGGCCACAGGACCAGGTACTGAGGGGTGCGTTGCCAAACCCAAAAATGTGTGACCATGCCCCCTAAAAAATGATGAACATTTTTCCACAGTGTCCGCACAGAGGATGCTGGCAGCTACACAGGGGGGGGGGCAATGTCTTCCTTAGCAGGTGACCCCCGTGTAACTAGTACCCGCTTCCCCCACATCTCGGAGACTGCTCTCCTGACTAGACCAACAGTGGTGGCACTATAGCATGTGTGGCAGAATGTGCACCGGGGCCACATCTGTAATGCTGGGAGTATTCCCACAGTATACCTGTGGCCAGTATATATTATTGACAATTTTATTGGTAAGAGCTCACAGCCCTGCAAATGTGTGATCTAAACCAGTGTGCAACTACCAAGAGACATTGGCACCAACATGAGTAATAGATTAGTAACACCAGCAACTATTAAAACACCAATAATTGATCGTTTGTGTTCATGTCATATTTCTCCATGATAGAAATGTTTTCCTCAGAATATGGGTCGCATAGAATATGGGCCACTGAGAAATATCTCAATAAATCAGAAAAAAACATCTTGAATTTGCCCCTTTAATCTGTGCTATTGGTATTAGTTCAAAAACGTATACCATCAGTCCTAGCTCCTTTAGTACCCTCAGTATCTTAGTTGCCAGAGGTCCACAGGTGTCCATACTGGGAAACAACCCAGAGGGCAGTGACCTGCTCGTGGGGCGCAGCAAAAACCATTGGAGAAGACCACCAGCAGTTTGTACTACGCTCCTCTGTCTTGGGTATTTGTCAATTCATTGGTGCCCATCTGTGACCTCAGCATCCAGCATAATGTAGTCACTACACTGAAAGCATTCCCAGCTCCTCCTATGAGTTCTGTTGCTTCTTGGGAAAGGAGGATAATGGAGGCGGAGCCATGAAAGGAGGCGGAGCCATGAGTGGTCACTCACAAGCTCCCCAAAGGCCCTTGGACGGAGCTTCTGTGGCCATTTTGACTACTGTGCATATTGTGCTGATCCTGACCATTGAGATGGTGGTAGCCGTGACTCAGCCAACAATGTGAGCCAGCCGGCTAACGTGGCTTTGGTGGACATGTGCCGGCTGAGTGGAAACCATCTGGCATCCCAGCAACCCAATCCGGGCTGGAGAGCTACTGGATCTCTGCCAACTAAGATTGGTGGTTAACCATCAATGGTCACCTCCAGCACTAAGACTGTGTTGGCCCCTGACTGTCGCAGCAATGACCCCTAGGGGCCCTCATACTCTAGGAACACGAATGAAGATGAAGGTCTATATTGTATTACCGTGTGTGTGGCACCGAGGACAAGTCTAGGGGCTTTCCATCCTTCAGCCATAAGATTTGGGGAGGGGGAATCCCTTCAGCTTTACACTCTAGTGCCACCTCCCGCTTCAGCTGGACGCTCCGCTCGCTGGGTATCTCAGATCCAAGGATTCTTGGAGCCACTGCCAAAAAAAACATTAAAATGTTAGGGGCCGATTCAGACGAGCTCAGTGAAAAGCAAATTCGGCACGGTTTTGATGGTGGGGGGAGTGCTCATGCGCATGTGCACACGGTGTTTGCAAAATGATGGACAGGTGCGGGGGTGGAGACTGGGGTCCACCCAGCGTTTTATGGGCTGCCCATGGAAATGCGGGACAGACACCTGCCGTGGCCCTGCCTGATTGGGGTGGGCAGATGATGTCACATGACGTCAGCACCCGCCCCTATTTCGGCCATCCCTGTTACTTTTATCATTTGATGGTGTGTAACCATTGAAGGATGTCTCCTCTGTGCGGGAGCATACTAGTGGCAGTGTAAGCATGCCCATCTGCTGGCATTGTGTTGTGTGGATTCAGACAGCGCGGGGGGGGGGGGGGGGGAGCGTTCCGCAGGGTGGAGTTTACCTGCTCGCTAGGCAACGAAAGTATGCAGCCTAGCAGGCAGGTCTGAATGACCCCCTTAATGTGTTCTACTAGGAATGTGATATTCTGCAGTAGCCATATACCCTGGATCAGCAGCAGGAAGTCCTTGTGCGCCTCCGACAGGTGGTTCTGTGCCATGCAGCGGTATAGTCCCGCGTGGGACTGCTGCGCTCTGTTGATTTGCAGTCGGCCTCCTCGCATGATCACACCTCGCTCACCGGAACTTTCTGCAAGGAACACAATTGCGTTTCTAACATACAATTACCAGAGGCGCTGGTTGCATGGACTAAGAATTCATCCACTTTATAATAAACCTATATAATCATTATAGGAAAAGCAGCAGATAATAAACTAGTATGGGGATAAAAAACTAATGCAACATAAATCCTTACCTAGAGGTTCCCCATCTTTTAGCCAACTGATCTTTGGAGGCGGAGAGCCCTGAGCCTCACATGACAGGACTATGGAACTGCCGATAGTCAGCTGGACGGTCTCGTTGTGCGGATGGAGGATGGAGGCAGGCACTAGGAAAATGAATCATCAGATACTATGTATAAAATTACTGGGTCCAGTAATCCTTAAAACAAATGTATAAACCCAACAATGTACTAATCCTTATGTTTTACTCTCACCGTTGATGTGTGATATATATAAATATATATCTATACTATATACATACCTATATATATATATATATATATATATATATATATATATATATATATATATACACATACATATATATATACACTACTATATACGCATTTACTTACCCTGACAAACTCCACCTAAACTACCCCAAGCCTCCACCTTATAATCCCCATACACACGTCACATGTCCAGCAGTCGCATAAACTTTAAAGAAATACATTTGTCACATAGACTTTATCAAGCTCCGCCCCCAGTACTGCAAATCCCACAATTCGCGGGTCTTCGAGGAGGGGGCAGGGCTAAATGACAGGATTTGCATCTTTAGTCCTGCCCCTCCATCCTCAAAAAGCCGCAAATAGCCGTAATTTACCCTCTGCGGCCAGGGAGGGGGACCCGATTTTCTGGAGCCCCCGGGAGGGTAGGCAACCCTGATGTAAGTATGTATGCGATAAGTATCGGCGCGATGTGCGGTGGGATGTACAGTACCGCAGGTAATTGATACATCCTGCCCTAACAGACAGCAGCAATGTCTCCATGGGAACGATGACACCCTATAAATGCATTCCTGTACTGTTACTGAGACTCACGCTGTATAATGACGGTGTAGGTCAGCTCAGCCTGTCCTGCTGCATTGTCCATCTTGCAGGTGTACAGCCCTTTATCAGATACCTGGGAAACAGACAAAGGTAGAAGGGGACCTGCGAATTTCTATCTTGTACTATAAGGTGTACAAAACGCTCTCATATTACCTGCACATCCCGAATTTCCAGTCTCTGCCCATTCTTTTGGAATGAGACGCTCCTGCTGGCTGTGAAGAGTTGCCCATTCTTATACCAGGTGACGGCTGGTTCTGGTACAGTATCAGTCTCGCACACTAATGTCAGGGTTCCTCCAAGAACAAGAACAGTCTCCTTGCTGCCACTGGGTGGTTCTTTTATAGTGGGCGGGGCTAGAAATGCAAATTCTTATATCAGTTTTTACTTTAACACATGGTACAATGAATAACCAGCTTGTTGCATATTGTCCGCTGAGCAAGGCATGGCGGTACAACAGAAACAGTGCTAAGCACCATGGTTACAACGCAAAATACACAGTGTCTGGATTGTTCTTCTGTCACCTATCATCCATACAGCCATATTGTGAGCCCATATTCCTGAGGGCGGTTCAGCAGATGCCAGTGATATAACATGGGCCTAATCCACTCAAATGCCTGACACAGACTCACATCAGCCCTGAAACTGGCACTAGCGGATATTTGCACTTCCTGTAAGATCTATTTATCGGAATCTATTTGGATGACACCGTTATATACTGGTACTGGTCTATAGAGGGCACTGGTGCTGGAGTAAAGGTGCCTATATACTGGAGTGCGATTTGGGCCCATTTTGGACTAGTACATGGAGAGCTCTTCGGGAGGAGGCAGGAGAAGAGGCCCATGTTTACCAGATGTGGCCACCACAAAGGCCACTATTAAGAGAGGACATACAGCCATATAGTGGACATTGTGCCATAGCCCTATTGGCAGATGCCTACACACTGGTAGGTGCACAGCATATGTGAGCAAGGAGGATACTCCACATGTTGAAGTTTTGTTGAAGGATATCGGATACAGGTGAAAAAAGATAAACAGCAGTCAATATAAGGTATCATACGGTAAACCTCAGCATCTCATAAGGTATGTGATGCTCCAAAAACACAATGACAAACTTGGGCACATACAGGCCCTTTATAGAGCCAAATAAACATCATGCACCTACTGTCTATTCAGTCTGACTTTTAAGTATAATGATTCAGTCATGTGATGCTATTGTGGCCAATGAGTCATTCACAATCGTTTCTTGGGTGGCCCTGGGAATGAGCTGAAGGAGCGAGGCAGGGGGTGCTGTGAGGGCCAGCCCTAGTTGCAGGGGTGGGGACTGCTGTATGGCTGTATTTATGGCAGGACAGGCAGGTGACTTGCCTACCCTCAGACATTTAGCAGGATGCTCCTGGTTTTTTTTTTCATTCTGTGTGTAAATGCCCTTCTGAGGGCATTATATGTATAAATGCAGTGGCGTAGCTTAAATTTGTTCTTCCCCCTGCCAAAAAGAATTCTGTCCCTGCCCCTTCTAACCAGGGGAGCGAGGCGATGAACTACGGGCACCGCTGACTGAGCTGACAGGTGACCCAGGCAGCAGTGAGCGCTGAGCTGGTCCCACTCCGTGCATATCTAATGAGCATGGACCCAGCGCAGTGCATATTTAATAAGCGGGTCCCCGCCCCACGCATATGTAATGAGCGGGTCCCCCACTCGGTGGATCAACCCCACAATCTATTGCTCAACCAGCTGCTGGCCAGGACGATATTCTGGGGGAGGAGCCTCCTAATGAGTAGCAGCACACACAGGCCAATTACAACAAGCACAAGAACAGATTCTATTTCTTACCATAAACTGTGAGATGAACTCGTTTTTCAGCAGATCCTGCTGGGTTCTTCACTTTGCACATGTACGTTCCCTGGTTGGAGAGCTGTACTCGAGCAATCTGCAGGACTTGGCCACCTGAATAACAAGCTCAGAATCAAAGCAGGACCATGATGCATTAGTGCCCAGGCTTTGACACTTAATAACCCATGACACGGAATCGGGCATCAAACATATGCTTAGAGGAAGCCAGAAAACATCCTGTTACCTTACCCCTATGTTACCTACTGTACCACTAACCCTGTATAGTCAAAATCCACCATAGTCTAGATGCCGCTAATATACTGTATATGTTTAATTGTGCAACACATGTACCTGGCATTACAAGTAACCCCTTGCCCGGGTGTATGCTCTGCCCGTCCTTGTACCATGTTACATCAGGAGAGGGATGGGACTGGACATCGCACACCAAGGATATTGAGCTGTGAAGAACAGCGCTGACATTTTCAGATATTGCTCCGAATATTCTGGGTGGAACTAAAAGGAGAGAACAAAACATATAACTCAGATCTATTGTAAGGTCTGCATACCACTAACTCTTATAGATATCATATAAGTCTACTCAAGCCCTACCAGTCACTGATTTATAAATGGTAGTCACTGGTACTTTAATATACATTGGTCCAAATATTGATGGTTATAAAAGACCGCATTTTGCTATGGCAGACTGGTCTAAAGCACTGGACCATGAGTTTGAGCCCCACCGCTGCCACTTTGCTCTGCTCACTTGCTCATACCATATTTACATTATTGCTCTCACCATGCACCATTAGGGTGAAGAGTCTCTCGGCAAACCCTGCTGGATTCTCTGCCACGCAGACATAGCTGTCTATGTCGGTCACTTGCACTGTATGTATCTGTTGGGATAAAGGAGATGTTGGGATAAAGGAGATGTTGGGATAAGTATAATTAGCATGGGTTTGAGAATGCATTAGATAATAAGCTCTTAAATAAAATAAGGGCACAGAATATTGTTATGAATTTCCTAAAATTCATTTGGTAATATAGGAAGGTTATCAATATAATAAACCAATAAAAAATGTACAGGGACCAATAATCTCCAGAAATTACACAGCAAAGCGGAGCTTGAGGTTTCCAACAAAAATGAATACATGTAAAAGTCACACGTGAGACCGAAAGACGCATATATGTTATTGTATTCAATGTTCATCTCCTATGTTTCCATATGCCCCCAGTATTTACAGTAAGTGGGCCGAGATAAAACAGTCTGAAGCCAATCAGATTATGAAAATGGTTCAATCAGTCCGAAATAAAGGTGCTGACCATGTACAGTAGGAGACCGTGACCCAGCCACTTGTGTGATTGTTTAAGGGCTGTATACGCTGTAATGAGAGACACCCATGTCCTATGTGTATTCGGGGAGCCTCACCTGCAGCCGACTGCCTTCATCTAGTATTTGGTATTTGTTGGTGGTGCTCAGGGTCAGCCCGTTCCTCAGCCACATGATTGTCGGAGGGGGGGCACCGGTTGCCCTGCAGGTAAGTTCTGCAGTTTGGTTGTGTATAACAGAGACCTCTTGTATCAATCCATCCACCTCTCCGAGCAGGACCGGGGGAACTAAACATTGGATGACATGTGCCAGTAAGTAACATAAGATAAAATACATATGAATAATAATGTGATACAATCAGTGACTTTATCGCTGATTCCAGCATCCCAGCAATTACAGTCCACAATACCGACACCAGCATCCCAGCAATTACAGTCCACAATACCGACACCAGCATCCCAGCAATTACAGTCCACAATACCGACACCAGCATCCCAGCAATTACAGTCCACAATACCGACACCAGCATCCCAGCAATTACAGTCCACAATACCGACACCAGCATCCCAGCCATTACAGTCCACAATACTGACACCAGCATCCCAGCAATTACAGTCCACAATACCGACACCAGCATCCCAGCCATTACAGTCCACAATACTGACACCAGCATCCCAGCAATTACAGTCCACAATACTGACACCAGCATCCCAGCAATTACAGTCCACAATACCGACACCAGCATCCCAGCAATTACAGTCCACAATACTGACACCAGCATCCCAGCCATTACAGTCCACAATACTGACACCAGCATCCCAGCAATTACAGTCCACAATACCGACACCAGCATCCCAGCAATTACAGTCCACAATACCGACACCAGCATCCCAGCCATTACAGTCCACAATACCGACACCAGCATCCCAGCCATTACAGTCCACAATACCGACACCAGCATCCCAGCAATTACAGTCCACAATACAGACACCAGCATCCCAGCCATTACAGTCCACAACCCCGACACCAGCATCCCAGCAATTACAGTCCACAATACCGACACCAGCATCCCAGCAATTACAGTCCACAATACCGACACCAGCATCCCAGCAATTACAGTCCACAATACCGACACCAGCATCCCAGCAATTACAGTCCACAATACTGACACCAGCATCCCAGCAATTACAGTCCACAATACCGACACCAGCATCCCAGCAATTACAGTCCACAATACCGACACCAGCATCCCAGCCATTACAGTCCACAATACCGACACCAGCATCCCAGCCATTACAGTCCACAATACCGACACCAGCATCCCAGCAATTACAGTCCACAATACAGACACCAGCATCCCAGCCATTACAGTCCACAACCCCGACACCAGCATCCCAGCAATTACAGTCCACAATACCGACACCAGCATCCCAGCAATTACAGTCCACAATACCGACACCAGCATCCCAGCAATTACAGTCCACAATACAGACACCAGCATCCCAGCCATTACAGTCCACAATACCGACACCAGCATCCCAGCAATTACAGTCCACAATACCGACACCAGCATCCCAGCAATTACAGTCCACAATACCGACACCAGCATCCCAGCAATTACAGTCCACAATACCGACACCAGCATCCCAGCAATTACAGTCACCAATACAGACACCAGCATCCCAGCAATTACAGTCCACAATACCGACACCAGCATCCCAGCCATTACAGTCCACAATACCGACACCAGCATCCCAGCAATTACAGTCACCAATACAGACACCAGCATCCCAGCAATTACAGTCCACAACACCGACACCAGCATCCCAGCCATTACAGTCCACAATACCGACACCAGCATCCCAGCAATTACAGTCCACAATACCGACACCAGCATCCCAGCAATTACAGTCACCCATACAGACACCAGCATCCCAGCAATTACAGTCCACAATACCGACACCAGCATCCCAGCAATTACAGTCACCAATACCGACACCAGCAATTACAGTCCACAATACCGACACCAGCATCCCAGCAATTACAGTCCACAATACCGACACCAGCATCCCAGCCATTACAGTCCACAATACCGACACCAGCATCCCAGCAATTACAGTCCACAATACCGACACCAGCATCCCAGCCATTACAGTCCACAATACCGACACCAGCATCCCAGCCATTACAGTCACCAATACCGACACCAGCATCCCAGCCATTACAGTCCACAATACCAACACCAGCATCCCAGCCATTACAGTCCACAATACCGACACCAGCATCCCAGCAATTACAGTCCACAATACCGACACCAGCATCCCAGCAATTACAGTCCACAATACAGACACCAGCATCCCAGCCATTACAGTCCACAATACCGACACCAGCATCCCAGCAATTACAGTCCACAATACCGACACCAGCATCCCAGCAATTACAGTCCACAATACCGACACCAGCATCCCAGCAATTACAGTCCACAATACCGACACCAGCATCCCAGCAATTACAGTCACCAATACAGACACCAGCATCCCAGCAATTACAGTCCACAACACCGACACCAGCATCCCAGCCATTGCAGTCCACAATACCGACACCAGCATCCCAGCAATTACAGTCACCAATACCGACACCAGCATCCCAGCCATTACAGTCACCAATACCGACACCAGCATCCCAGCCATTACAGTCCACAATACCGACACCAGCATCCCAGCAATTACAGTCACCAATACAGACACCAGCATCCCAGCAATTACAGTCCACAATACCGACACCAGCATCCCAGCAATTACAGTCCACAATACCGACACCAGCATCCCAGCAATTACAGTCCACAATACAGACACCAGCATCCCAGCAATTACAGTCACCCATACAGACACCAGCATCCCAGCAATTACAGTCCACAATACCGACACCAGCATCCCAGCAATTACAGTCACCAATACCGACACCAGCAATTACAGTCCACAATACCGACACCAGCATCCCAGCAATTACAGTCCACAATACCGACACCAGCATCCCAGCCATTACAGTCCACAATACCGACACCAGCATCCCAGCAATTACAGTCACCAATACCGACACCAGCACCCCAGTAATTACAGTCCACAATACCGACACCAGCATCCCAGCAATTACAGTCCACAACCCCGACACCAGCATCCCAGCCATTACAGTCACCAATACCGACACCAGCATCCCAGCAATTACAGTCCACAATACCGACACCAGCATCCCAGCAATTACAGTCCACAATACCGACACCAGCATCCCAGCAATTACAGTCACCAATACCGACACCAGCATCCCAGCAATTACAGTCACCAATACCGACACCAGCATCCCAGCAATTACAGTCCACAATACCGACACCAGCATCCCAGCAATTACAGTCACCAATACAGACACCAGCATCCCAGCAATTACAGTCCACAATACCGACACCAGCATCCCAGCAATTACAGTCACCAATACCGACACCAGCATCCCAGCAATTACAGTCCACAATACCGACACCAGCATCCCGACTATTGCCAGGAGACCGCTTCCGGGGGTTATGGTATATCAGATCTACAATGTCTAAGTCTACAGTCATATGATCGACCACTAATGGTTGACAGGCAGAAGTTCGACACATCAAAAAGGTGGACATGGTGAAAATGTTGACACGATCAATTTGTCGATATGGAAAAGGTGGACTTGAGTTTTTCACCATTTTTGTCTACAGTAAGTTGACATGGACAACATATCAGTGGAACGCGTCCCCTTACATTGCTCACTGCGCTCTCCATGCTTAGGGAACGGTGCCTCACTGCGCTCTCCGTGCTTCGGGCACGGTGCCTCACTGCGCTCTCCGTGCTTCAGAAATCATGAAAAACCTTTTTCACGTTGAGCTTTTGACTGTGTCGACATTTTGACCATGTCGACGTAATTGATTTGTCGTCCTTTTCCTGACAACCAATAGTGGTCTGTTGCCCTAGAGACCGGATACAATGCAATGACCCATTTCTCTCAGTGTGTTCTAGATTTGCAGAGAACTTACACAGAACCACAAGCTCATAATGCAGTCTGTCCTCGCCGGCCTCATTAGCCGCCTCACACGTGTATCTCCCAGCATGCTCTGCACGAGACGTGGGGATCTGCAAGATGCGCCCATCTGAAAATAAAGAAGTAATTAGAAGCCAGTGACCACGTTTTAGATTTTTGGTTTACCCTAGAGATGCCTGTCTGAGCAGACACATGTATTATTGTCACCACTTATTACTGCAGCGATGTACAAAGAACACTTGTATGTATGTATATATACTAACCACTGTGACACCGCGGTGCCAGATTTATAAAAAAACAATAAATTAAAAACTAACAGCCAATTCTACCAAGGTCCTGGTAACTTTTTATATAAAACTCACTTTTCAAAGAATTTTTTTGTAATGAGAACAAAATAGTGACTGATGAACGTACAGAATGGACAACAGAATGGCAGCGTTCAGCCTGTCTATCATCAATAAGCCCGGCCACTGACTCCCGTGAACCTAGCCGATGGGAATAGGGGGTGGGCTTATTGGCGATAGGTTGAGCACTTTAAGCCTGTGTCCTGTGCTTGCTGGCTCCTCCCTGGAAACAAAACCTGAGACTAAAAGGCATATGGCCCCTTTGCCTGCCTGTAAGGTAAATGTGCACTGGCTTATCCTCCACACAGCCCCCTCTTACCCAGCAGCACCAGGGTCCCATCAGATGCAGAGATAGGGTTCCCATCCTTGTACCAAGTCAGGGTGGGTGGAGGTATGGCATTGGTATCACAGTATAGAGTGATCGGATTTGAGGCCACAACCTCCCTATGTTCTGTTAGTTCTTCCTCATCATCCTCTCGAAATGCCAGCTCAAATGCAGCACTGGAGCCCCCCGGCCTATGGAATACAGGGGGGACTAAGGGAGACAACAAAGAGAAATATGGCATTAATACTGTAATTGTAAAATAATTATAATAATGTTATATTATTAAAACTATATAACATATTGCAACATACAATATGAAGTGTACGCTCGCATTAAAGGCAGTCAAATATATTCTGGAATGGGGAGTCATGGTGCAATGGGGAGTCATGGTGCAATGGGGAGTCATGGTGCAATGGGGGGGGGTCATGGTGCAATGGGGAGTCATGGTGCAATGAGGAGTCATGGTGCAATGGGGGGGGTCATGGTGCAATGGGGGGGTCATGGTGCAATGGGGGGGGTCATGGTGCAATGGGGGGGGGGTCATGGTGCAATGGGGGGGTCATGGTGCAATGGGGGGGGGTCATGGTGCAATGGGGAGTCATGGTGCAATGGGGAGTCATGGTGCAATGGGGAGTCATGGTGCAATGGGGAGTCATGGTGCAATGGGGAGTCATGGTGCAATGGGGGGGGGTCATGGTGCAATGAGGAGTCATGGTGCAATGGGGAGTCATGGTGCAATGGGGAGTCATGGTGCAATGGGGAGTCATGGTGCAATGGGGGGGGGTCATGGTGCAATGGAGGGGGGGTCATGGTGCAATGGAGGGGGGGTCATGGTGCAATGGGGAGTCATGGTGCAATGGGGGGTCATGGTGCAATGGGGGGGTCATGGTGCAATGGGGAGTCATGGTGCAATGGGGAGTCATGGTACAATGGGGAGTCATGGTACAATGGGGGGGTCATGGTGCAATAGGGAGTCATGGTGCAATGGGGGGTCATGGTGCAATGGGGAGTCATGGTACAATGGGGAGTCGTGGTGCAATGGGGGGTCATGGTGCAAGGGGGGGTCATGGTGCAAGGGGGGGGGGTCATGGTGCAATGGGAGTAGAATGACTACTGTAATATTTTGTTTTCACTTAAATAAGGAAAATACAAAAAAAGAAAAAAGAAAGTTGTGGAACATCTCAAATTTAGTAATTTATAGCATCCCAAACAGCATGGCTTTCCTCGGGGGAGATCATGCCAACAAATATGATTGACTCTTGAATAGATATGGGGGGGGGGGGGACAGTAGATGGAGCATATCTACAATTTAGTTAGGCTTTTATAGTGGTCCAGCATTGCAGGCTGCTCAATAAACTGGAAAGCTTGAGATTGGATTCTATGAAAGTTGAGTGGTAAAGATATTGGTTGCCAGATTGGAAACAGAGAGTTGTTGCAAATAGAGTATATTCAGAGGAGGGTAAGGTTACCAGTGGAGTACCCCAGGGATCAGGCCTTGGACCGGCGCTTTATACTATATTTGTTGGTGACATTGGTATTGAAGGGAAATGCCTATTTGCAGATTGCAGAAGAGTATGCAGCAGGGTAAACCCAATGGGAGGGGTAAAACAAATGATTGAGGAGCTAGGTAGACTACAAAAATGGTCAAGAATGTGGCAACTACAGTTTACTGATGAAATGCTAAATTATGAACTGGGGTCTCAAAATCCCAAAGGCTGAATATAGTATGAAGAGGCAGGTAAGCAATGTAGTCAGATGCTTGGCTGCCTTGGGGAAACAGCAGCAGAAAGAAATGAGTCATTACACCAGACATTAATCCCCATGGGAAGTTTACATGTTCCATTCAAGTTGTTCTTCCAAAATTGGAAGAATGTTTTGGCTCTGTCACCTAGAGGCAAGAACTGGTGCTGTCACCTGGAGGCAAGAACCGGTGCTGTCACCTGGAGGCAAGAACCAGTGCTGTCACCTGGAGGCAAGAACTGGTGCTGTCACCTGGAGGCAAGAACCGGTACTGTCACCTGGAGGCAAGAACCGGTACTGTCACCTGGAGGCAAGAACTGGTACTGTCACCTGGAGGCAAGAACTGGTGCTGTCACCTGGAGGCAAGAACCGGTGCTGTCACCTGGAGGCAAGAACCGGTACTGTCACCTGGAGGCAAGAACCGGTGCTGTCACCTGGAGGCAAGAACCGGTGCTGTCACCTGGAGGCAAGAACCGGTACTGTCACCTGGAGGCAAGAACCGGTACTGTCACCTGGAGGCAAGAACCGGTGCTGTCACCTGGAGGCAAGAACCGGTACTGTCACCTGGAGGCAAGAACCGGTGCTGTCACCTGGAGGCAAGAACCGGTGCTGTCACCTGGAGGCAAGAACTGGTACTGTCACCTGGCGGCAAGAACTGGTGCTGCATCAGCTAATATTTTATCATTTAGAGAGAGGGATTGGCACTGGTATGAAATATACATCAGGTAATAATTATACAAGAGTATTAGACAGAACCAGCGTAGTTACTGCTTGACAAGAATATATCATGGCAGTGTTAGGCTGGTGGTGCTCCCAAAGGATGTTCAGTATTTAAACTGTGAGACAACAGGAAGGGGGTGGTCACAAGAAGGACCAAAAAGGGAACATACAAACGGGTTTTTGGGGCACACTTGACGATAACAATAGTATAGTTGGTATAAAGATATGATATATGGGTGAGATAAGACTTAACTTTTATTAAGAATAAACTCTAAAAAAAGAAGTGATATTTAGATGCAAACAATGTGCTACACAAGACAATACGTATTCAATAAATTGTATGTGGAAATATCACAAGATAAAAGGTTGTTAACCTGTCAAAAAGGAGAGAGGGTCCTTGATACAATTAACAAAGTAAGCGCAATGTTAAGATAAATACACAAATACCTGTAGAAAACAGAGGGAATCCCTGTTGTTATCCAAAAAATTTTTCAATTAGTAACGATATATACGGAAATTATACAGGGTACAGGTATATAATTGTGGATGCTTGACACACTGATTCAAAATATTTAAGAGATATGTATCAATCTATCTCCGTCATAAATGGGGATTATTGCCCAGAAGTGGGAAATAGTAATAGAAGGTCACTGCCTGACAGTAAAAAGAAATAGTAAAGATTTAAGAGTGTGAAACTTGCAGAAGCATATAGAAAGATTAGTAAGATTGAGCTGTATTAAGAAGGTGATCTCCTGCTGCAATTTAATTACAACACCCGGTATTCCCAAAGAGTCTTCCCAAAGGTACTAACCGGGCCCAACACTGCTTAGCTGCTGAAATCGGAATGGGTTCAGGCGATCCAGTGTGGTATGGTAGTAATATTTAGAACATGCGAGAGGGATACCCGCGTTTGAGGCTCAAATGAAATAAGGTGCTTCTGCTGTCAGAGGCGCCGTCAATAGTCCACCCTGGTGCTCACCTGCATTGCAGGGGGGATGGATACGACGCGACTGATGAGAGAGCACTGAAATGAGAGGAGAGCAGCGAAAAAGACGGGCTGGTGTCAATAATGCAAACCTTGACCTCTGCTGTCCATCATCCACCTTGGGTGTCCAATAATGAATGAGAGAGTCAAGGATTGCTGATCCTGTCCCAGAAAAAGAAGAAATTAAATACTAAGGGCAGCACAACCAGTGATGTTGTGACTGGTAGTATTATTGCTGGAAAATGGGATGAGGTTTATCAAAAGTAACGGGAATTGGTTGTACCCAAGTTTTTTTGGGGTTTGTATCCTCATGAGTGGTACATCTTAGTCCCCACAAATGTCAGTAGGTGGTAATTTCTGACAGAAGCTATGATGCTACCTTGAGGAGATTTATTGCTGGATTGCCCAGTCTGTATGCTGCAAAGACAGATGGAGCGATTTTTATCTGCAGTGTATTTCAAAAAAGCAGATATTGGTACAGACTGTGTAATGAATTCTGTGCTGATATCCACAGAATATGGGGAAGGGAAAAGGAGGAGAAGATAATTACAGTAAATTACGTGCTAATCACAATAAAATATGCATACAATCAGGATCAGAAATTATTACTGTTTAACAGCGCTGGTCTCATGTTAATAAACAAATGCTACAAATGAAGGAAGTTTCAATATAATTTCTTATTGGGAAAAAAAAAAACCAAAACACAGTGCCCACTACTGTGAGTGGGTTTCAAATGTAGCGATGTTGTACACTAAATAGAGTAATGAGATAGTATTTTATACACAGTATCTATTAGTTATATTGTACACAGAGAATCAGATAATATTAGGCGCATGGAGTTTAATAACAGTGGTTATAAAAATCATACCAGCAGATTTTTATTGATGCCTTTGTACCAACAAAGAAAAAGCTAGATTTCTGCATACCAGGAATAATTGCTGCGATCGGGCGTTGCTGCCTATAGTGATAGTACTGGGTGACCAGGTGTAATTAATTAGCGCAACTGCTAAGTATATTATGGATATTAGCTACAGTAATGAACACCCCGTATAGGAGCAACAAATCAGTACATTTCAAATGCTGGCTGAAGTTATAGACACCCAGTCAGACGGTTACCCGCACTGAATTGCGGAGGCTGTCTGAGGAGCACAAATGTTGCTGTGCCGTCTGGGGGTAGAAAAGGTGCAAAAGGCTAAGACAATGAGCTCCCCAAAGAGAGTAAAGGGGGAGACGGTACTTAGCTTGGAGGACGCGGCACCCAACGCCAAATGTCGGGAGCCGCTGCTCCTGATGTCAGGTAGTGACCAGCGTGGAAGACGGAGGTTGGGGGTGTGTCAGAGGCGTATTCTAATATCGTGTTGGGCCCGGTTAGTACCTTTGGGAAGACTCTTTGGGAATACCGGGTGTTGTAATTAAATTGCAGCAGGAGATCACCTTCTTAATACAGCTCAATCTTACTAATCTTTCTATATGCTTCTGCAAGTTTCACACTCTTAAATCTTTACTATTTCTTTTTACTGTCAGGCAGTGACCTTCTATTACTATTTCCCACTTCTGGGCAATAATCCCCATTTATGACGGAGATAGATTGATACATATCTCTTAAATATTTTGAATCAGTGTGTCAAGCATCCACAATTATATACCTGTACCCTGTATAATTTCCGTATATATCGTTACTAATTGAAAAATTTTTTGGATAACAACAGGGATTCCCTCTGTTTTCTACAGGTATTTGTGTATTTATCTTAACATTGCGCTTACTTTGTTAATTGTATCAAGGACCCTCTCTCCTTTTTGACAGGTTAACAACCTTTTATCTTGTGATATTTCCACATACAATTTATTGAATACGTATTGTCTTGTGTAGCACATTGTTTGCATCTAAATATCACTTCTTTTTTTAGAGTTTATTCTTAATAAAAGTTAAGTCTTATCTCACCCATATATCATATCTTTATACCAACTATACTATTGTTATCGTCAAGTGTGCCCCAAAAACCCGTTTGTATGTTCCCTTTTTGGTCCTTCTTGTGACCACCCCCTTCCTGTAATATTTTATCATTGCCAAGCTAATTGTCACTAACCTTGAACATTAACATGAAATTCTCTTTCATCCTCGCCGGCAATGTTGGTGGCAACACATGTATAGCGTCCTGAGTCAGTGACCCGGATAGGCTGGATCTGCAGTACATGTCCATCACCTAAAATCTGCAACGTACCAAAACTTTCCAGCAGCTGCAACATAGAATTAGAAAATATGGGAAGAAATTACAGAATGGTATTTAAACACTTTATTAATATTACATTCTGGATAATATGTTGGGCAAAATGTACTAAGAATACGTACTGGACGTACTAGACTGAATACCACGGTTATAGATGGAGTATTTCATTTGCACATTCGTATTTCGGGGCATATTTTTGAGATTCTTATTTTTCCATGTCGTATGGGGGCGGTTTCATATTTGGCGGCCGTACTAAATACAAATACGAGTCGGCAGGATGCATGGATCAGTCAGATCCGGGCAGGCTTCAGTGTAAACAAAAAAATTCTAAATAAATAAGTAATGAAAAAAAATGGTCCCGATGCTGGTTCTCAAAATACAGGGGACCTCTACTCCGATTATCCACCGTATTTTGGGAACCAGGGACAGCCCATGAGCCTGGTGCTGGTTTTAAAAATTATGAGGCAACCCTACTTTAATTGTTCCCTGAATTTTTAAAACCAGGACCAGCTCTCTGAGCCAGGGGCTGGTTATGGCTGTGCCGTTTTTTTTATTATTTATTTTATTTTTATTTTTTACAATGAAGCCAGCACGGATCTGACTGATATTATGGATCTGACGGATATTGTGGATCTGACGGATATTGTGGATCTGACTGATACTGTATTATGGATCTGACCGATATTGTGGATCTGACTGATATTGTGGATCTGACCGATCTTGTGGATCTGACCGATCTTGTGGATCTGACCGATCTTGTGGATCTGACCGATATCGTGGATCTGACCGATATCGTGGATCTGACCGATATCGTGGATCTAACCGATATCGTGGATCTGACCGATATCGTGGATCTGACCGATATCGTGGATCTGACTGATATCGTGGATCTGACTGATATTATGGATCTGACCGATATTATGGATCTGACGGATATTGTGGATCTGACGGATATTGTGGATCTGACGGATATTGTGGATCTGACGGATATTGTGGATCTGACTGATATTATGGATCTGACTGATATTATGGATCTGACGGATATTGTGGATCTGACTGATATTATGGATCTGACGGATATTGTGGATCTGACTGATATTGTGGATCTGACTGATATTGTGGATCTGACTGATCCGTGCAGGCTTCTACCAAATATGCCTGGAAAAATAAGTTGTATTTTCCAGGCGTATTTTTACAGCAATTAGTGTATTGTACATACAGCTGCTTAGTAGATGAGGACTCTCCATTTGACTGAATGATGATTCCTACTCGTTTCCTTTCGATGACGTTTGCAGTCGTATTCATAAATGTGCCATGAATATGAATTGGCGTATTTTAGGCATAGTAGCAGTATAGTAATAGTATTTGCATACCACGGTCTATGAATACGGCGTAGCCAGGCGTATTTAGCTTAGTAAATTTCCCCCGTTGTTTGATATACTGCATGAGCAGGAATTATAATAAAAGTTACCCAAATACATACAGGTGTACTTTGTAGAAGGTTGGATATACACACACACACACACACACACACATTATTCCTTAGTGACACATTGGCATTTGCTGAGCAGTATTTCTGACCTGTCCATCCTTGTACCAGTGCAGACTGGGCTTGGGCACAGCCCGGGATTCACACTGCAGGGTTAGGCTGCTGTTCACCTTGGTCTTTACCTCCTTCACGCTGATATTTTCCCCAGAGTCATTCCATGCAATTTGCGGAGGGACTACAGAAACAAGACAGGACATGTTCATTTCCCGGGACAGGGCCAGATTTCTTCTGTCTACGTAAATCACACATATTATAACAAGTATTCAGTGCTCATCCCCTTATTCCTGCATTCAGTTCTCTCTATTCTCAGTCCTGGGATCTTCAGACCATCCACTGCTGAAGAATCTGCTCCGTCCACTGTGTACAATGGGCCTGATTCACGCTGTAAAATTGCTGCTTAGCGAGCCATCTAACAGTGCTCTGCAATTTAGCAGATATGCAATCAGGTCTGAATAACCCCCTTTATTTCCAGCAGAGTAACAATAGGAAACGATCCCTCGGTTTGTAATTTAGTAAAACAACTTGATGAACTTTTATATCCGTTAATCATTATGTAGTATAAATACTCACTAAACACTTTGACTTCGTAATTGCGGGTGGCTTCTCCAATCTCGTTGGTGACGAGACAGGTGTACTGGCCGGCATCTTCCTCCTGGGCATTGATTATTTGCAGCCCATGACCTCCTGGATGAGACACATTAGCGAAAATGACAAACTTAATTCAGGCGCTAATAAGGATATATATATATATATATATATATATATATATATATATATATATACACACACAATAGCTTATATGTGATATTCAGCAGCATGACATCATACAGGACATCTTCTGATTGACTGCGCAGCGCAGACCACAGGAAAATAGAGCATACTGTAGTGTGGCAGATACAGAATATTTCCACATGAGGATAATGTGCGAAATCCAGACCAGGTTTTAGATCAGCAGCAGGAGAATTAGATCCAGTCCAGGTTTCCTAATTGATGTGATTTGGTTTGAGCTGATTAAGCAGCATCTGTGTTCTCCTGATACAGATGGAGTTAGCCTCATTGTAGCCGCTGGCAAGCCAGATGCTCTGATCTGACGGCTGGCGAGCATCTTGGACACTCACATGTATATTGCCAGGAATGGGGCACTCAATTGTCGGAGATGCATGCGTGCCAGAATTGGAGCGCATCGGGAGATTGGCGCGCCGGGGAGATAAACTGGCAACTCTACACCAGTCACATCACTGATTATATTGAAAGCAAACACAGGTTAAACATAAAATAAATATTTGTATTTATAGGATATGTAAAGTTAAAGGCATTCTGCTTTTCTGTCCTGCACGTAGAACCGAATATCTGAATCTCTCCCGATAATGACAGAAGTGGCAGATATGAAAGTAAGTTGCTTACCAGGAATTATCTTCACATTGCCCGAGTCTGCGAACGCTTGCCCATTTTTCAGCCAGGTAATAGTAGGTATTGGATATCCAAGAGCTTCGCAGATGAGCGATATAGGGTTATTGACAATGACAATGACATCTTCATTCATTCCATCATCAAGTGTTCCAGAAATGGTGGGACCCACTGAGCAACAAGACACAAGAGGAACAGCAGCTCACAAAACAACGTATTAAGAGTCCAGAAAGTGACCAGTATAAGTCAGCATGACAACATATATAGAACTGTAGTAGCCTCACCTAAAACGGTCAATACAAAGTGTTTGCTTCTCTCGGCAACGGGATTAATGGCCAGACAGGCGTAATGGCCAGAGCTAAACACAGTGGCGGCCTCAATGTGCAGCTCAGAACCATCGCTGGAAATCTGAATGCCGTCTCCACTGTGTACCGGCTGGGAATCCCTGAACCAGGTGATGCGGGGTGCTGGGTGTCCTGGAGGAAGAGAATACCAGAGTTACACCAGTAGGAGCATGGTGCATCCAGAAGACGACATTTATATGTATCCTACTGTTCTTCATTCATATTGTTCCCTTCCAGTGTATAGCAGAACAGAAACAGAGCAAGTCATGGGGACATCACAGCTGCTGGGATTACATTTGTAGAAGTCATCTAAGGAGTCAGCCAGATGTTCAGCAATGATAACTACACCAATGGATCCAGCAAATACAGACTCCATGGAACCCTGGGTATATTCTGCTAGTTATGGGAAGAGCTCGATATGAAATAAAACCTGATAAATCCTAATCTAATCTCTACCTGAGACTCTGCAGCGAAGACGAATGGGTTGACCAGCTGCCACTCGGAAGTCCTTATCGTCATCATCATCATCTTCTATTGTTGGAGGAACTACAAAGCAGATGATAAAGTACAGTTGTGGCAGACAAGGTCTTCAAATGATGATGATGGTTTAATTAGGTTTCCCATCCCACAGCTAGGAGATCATTGAGGCTTATAGTCAGGTGTCTCACTTATCGAAGGAACCTTGGGCTCAGTCATATAATGGCCCATTCCCCAGTTCGGCTATCGCGTTTTATAGACTAAAATGTGATTGGTCATATAATAATTACAGATAATAATCTCTCTTAATCTCCCCCCAAAAATGTTCCTGCTGGCCGCACCATGAGAATACGGTGTTGCAAATGTGTCTAGGGCCTTCGACATTGGAATACTGATGCTCTTCTTGCCGGGGATCTGACAATTATGTTATTAGGGCCGTATTCTGGTTTGATTGCTCCCTCATGCGTTCGCATGGGGGAGCGATGTTTGCATTTATTTACGGATGGTTCGCGGTCCTGTTTGCACCTAGCAGTGTGGGCGGGGGGCATGGTGCAGCTGCGACGGGCTGCGCCCATGGGGTGTTCCCATGAAAATGCTGGCCGTTCCCATGATAATTATGATGTAACATACGTTGCGTGTGGACCAGAATAAGGTCCTTAGTCTGGGCTGATAAATTCTTTGAATGTTTTTGGAAATCAATAAAGCTTAGAAGCAACAGTGCTACATACAGTAGAGCTAATGGCAAGTACCTAAGACGTCCACAATGAAGTTCTTCTTGGCTTCTCCAGCTGCGTTAGTCACAAGACAAGCGTAGATTCCACCATCTTTAACCTGTGCATTTAATACCTTAAGAACCCGTCCTCCTAGTTCATAAAGAAAATCAAAAAATACCGGCTCAACAATTCTTCTGTACATTAGCAAAATGACCACTTACAACAAAGATGCCAAAACCCCATACGCCATACGCCATACCCTTACATGCCATAGGACCAATAAAATACAATATCTCATATAGTTTATATAGCTACTCCAAAAGTAAAAATAACCCACACAGAGCCAGTTCAAACATCATATTAAGCCTACAGTACTGTTCATCTCCAGACCCAAAAAGGCCCTTAGTCCAGCACTACATCAGGAGTAAAAGCCAAGGACATGCACCTGATTGGACATGAATGTTCTCCTGTGGCGTCAGGGGAGTGTTATCTCTGTACCACGTGATGGCTGGAGGGGGGAAGCCGGTCGTTTCACAGATGAGAGTGATGGTTCCGTGTAATGTCACAGAGACATTATGTGGCTCTGTCTGGAGGTTTGTCACTTCTGGGGGGACTGAGAGAACACATAGAATATCCTCAATGACAGATGAAGCAGACATCGTTCCATTACATAGTACTTAATAAAGCATCACAAATGTTGACCTTACCTTGCACCATGAGGTCATATTTAATGTCGGCCTGGCCAGCTGCGTTCACAGCCACACAGACATAGCGCCCCGAGTGAGTGGGTTTCACCCCGGGTATGATGAGCTGCTCTCCCTTGTTCTTTAAGATCAAGTCTGCTCCACTCCCCAATGGAAAACCATCTTTCAGCCATGTCACAGATGGTGTAGGCTTTCCACTGACCGCACATTCCAATGTGACAGGGTCATCTCGTTTGGATATTACTTGTGTGGGGCCATTGCTGTTCCCAGTTATTACTGGCCCAGCTGGTAATAAGCCAAGGAAACATAGGAGACAATTTACAAACCAGAAACACGGAGACAAATAGTAGATATATACAAGTATAAGTGGTCAACTGAAAGAACTATAAGAAGAATATACAAAAATGGAAACCAACAAAGATAAAAATGGACATTTAGGAGCCACTAAACTATAAATACACCCCAATTCAAATTACACAGTAGTACATTTAATACACATTATGCCACACAGTAATGCCCCTTACGCTTTATTATTACACCACAGCCAACTCCTCCCACACCCCTCACCAATGGTTCCCGTGGGTTACAACACATCTGTGTTGGTCTTAAAAAAAGGTAGAGAATACAAGAGAATAACTCCATAACAAAACACACTACAAATACTGGGAGGGTGGAAAATTAAGGTAAGAGATGGAAAACCCAAGACAACAAGGAATTCTCACCATAAACCTCCAGCCAAAAGTCCCGCTGACTGCTGCCAGCCTCATTACTGCACACACAGGTGTACTGTCCTTCATCTGCCACCTGCACCTTACTGATCTGCAGCAGCCTTCCTCCCGCAGACACCAGAGGTAGATACTCGTCTGCAAGCGGGGATCCTGCGGCAACACAGGAAACATGAATTACCATTAATATGCTCATAGGCGGCATTCTAACACCGAGCATTGATACTACAATAAACGCAACCAAACAACTATAGGCACAGACCAGATAAATGTACTACGTTGTAGCGTATGATTCATATAGATCAGGGGTGGGCAATAAGCGGCCCTCCAGCTATTGATGAACTACACATCCCAGCAAGCCTTGCCTTAGTTTTTCTATTTAGCCATTGTGAAACGGATGCAAGGCATGCTGGGATGTGTAATTCATCAACATTTGGAGGGCAGCTTATTGCCCACCCCTGATATAGATCCTACTATTATTATATAAGTGCTTTTTGTGAATTCTAGTTTTGTTTTTAAATACCAATGTTTTATATGCTATTTTATATTGAATTGCATGATCACTTACCATTCTTTATCCAGGTGAGTAGCGGGGGAGGGGACCCCTGGCATTCACAGGTAAAGCTGATGGCATGCCCCTCAATGACTGACAGAGGAGGCTCAGGGGATGTTGGGAAATTAGGAGGCGCTGAAAAACAGAAAAAAAACAATTCAGTGGTTTACAGCAAACGAATGAAGAACATGAAGGATGGCGGACAGACAATCTGCCAGTGCAGCATGATATAGCTGTTATACCTCACATGTTCCATCCATTGGCTGTGATGGTATATCCTATACGGGGTGAATGAACAAACATTTTATGGCATTCCCCCAATTCTCCCAAACATGATAAACCCCAAATCTCTCCATGTAAACAGTTAACATTATAGGTCCCATGACAACACCAGTACGGAGTTTGTATGTTCTTCCAGTGTTCACTTGTGTTCCTCCATATGTTCCAGTTTTCTCCTACAGCCCAATAACATACCAGCAGATTGCATCTTGGTGCTGGCTGACCTGCCCTCCGTCTTTCAAGCCCCTGGCGATGAAGTCCATTCACCTCATACTCATCCTCTGCCTGCCTCCTTTCCCTACCACCTCTCTCTCTCTCTCTCTTTCTTTCCCACCTACAGAACGTTTTTCCCTGGTCAACTACTTTAATCTTTCGCCACTGCTACAGTCACTTCCTCCTTTGAACATAGATTCCTTACTAAAGTGTGGGTTCTATAGAAGTTGAGATATTTCCCATAGCAACCAATCAGATTTTACCTCAGATTAATAGGAAGGATCTGGTTGGTTGCTACAATCCTCTCCTCACACTCCTTACTTGCTTCCTTCTTCATTCCAGAGAAGTTGCCCTCAAAGGTCTCCAACCTCCTTCTCTCCACTTACTCTATGGGGCCGATTCAATCAATGAAATGTAACAGACGGCTGATCCAGCTCACCGATGATATCGCACGTGTCTCTCCCTAATGCTCAGTTTTCCAATCTTGACCTGTTGACCTGTTGGCCACCATTACCTCCTTCCAGTCCTCAAAGCTTTAGTAAATTAGACTGAATTTTATTATATTTTTATTATATATGAATATTCATGTATTCTGAATGGATCATACAGTATATCTGCAATGCTTCCAATCCATGGGTCGGATTCAGCATGATTTATAGTTTTTCAAAAATATGGCGATACAATTACAAAGGTTTCATAACAAAGTGCCTGTATCCTTAAAGTAGCCCACTGCCAGTTTGGGGTCGCAGCGGCTGCATGTGACGTCACTTTCACAGCCCATCCTGCAAATGGTCCTGGTACGCCTCCGTTGCCTGGGCTGCGCCCCCTCAATACTGTGCTGACACCCCAAAAAACACTATGTCATCGTCCCCTTCCGGCCCTCACAGGGCGTACACACGGTTCAATGTAGTCTTTTTTTCTGATCAATTTTGCTTATATAACCAAAATCGAACATAAATCGAATGCATTCGATTTCAATCCCAATGGGCGGCCTGGCGGGATTCAGCAAGACTATAGTACAGATCTGTACTATATAGTGTAAATCAAAGGTGTACACAGCGCCACGTGATTCACTCACAATTCGATTGGGATGAATAGAAAGTAAACCGTGTGTATACTATTTTAGACTGCGGTCACATTTTCCAGGGATCGCACATACAGTATACAAATCAGCGTCATAACCTACAGTAATAGCAGTTTGTGCTGAATTAGCCCCTATGACCTGTAAGTCTTTACCCAAGATGATGACATTATAATGCTTCTCTGAACGGCCGGCATCATTGGAGGCCTCACATGTGTATCTTCCAGCGTCCCGCAGCTGAGCCTGGTCAATCTATGGTGGGATGCAAAGTATTAACATAAACAGAATACGGTTTAATTGTCTTTTACCATGTATAATGTTATGTTCTGCTCTTTGGTTGCAATGGAAATGTTGGCCACTAGGTGGTACTGTGTTCTTTCATCATCTATAAATACTTAATTTCCCCTTTGCAGTGCATGCAATCCATCTCCCACATATACAAATGATATATGTGCAAATAAGACTCTATTAGAGGGTCTTTTGATAGAAGTAAACTAACCCCACTGACAAACAGGTGTATAAGCTGACAAAGCATGCTGAGACTTGTAGTTCTAGACGTACATTTTGCTCACTCGCTGCATTATAAATACCATTGACACTGTATTGTGTTGTGAAGACTTACCTGTAGGTAGCGACCATTCTCTGCCACTCGAATTCCTGGTTTGTTCAGAAGGGGGCGCCCATCCTTCAGCCATGTGATAGTGGGTGGTGGGATAGCACTGCTCTGACATTCCAGGATAATAGGCTGATTGACAGTGACTGAAGCATTGAACTCCTCTCCCAGGATGCTCGGGGGCACTGAACAGGAAATCAGAAGAATCAGTGTAAACCGTGTGTGTCCTACTGCTGGACACAAGCAGGGAGATCGCACCTACTGCTGGACACAAGCAGGGAGATCGCGCCTACTGCTGGACACAAGCAGGGAGATCGTGCCTACTGCTGGACACAAGCAGGGAGATCGTGCCTACTGCTGGACACAAGCAGGGAGATCGTGCCTACTGCTGGACACAAGCAGGGAGATCGTGCCTACTGCTGGACACAAGCAGGGAGATCGTGCCTACTGCTGGACACAAGCAGGGAGATCGCGCCTACTGCTGGACACAAGCAGGGAGATCGCGCCTACTGCTGGACACAAGCAGGGAGATCGCACCTACTGCTGGACACAAGCAGGGAGATCGCACCTACTGCTGGACACAAGCAGGGAGATCGCGCCTACTGCTGGACACAAGCAGGGAGATCGTGCCTACTGCTGGACACAAGCAGGGAGATCGTGCCTACTGCTGGACACAAGCAGGGAGATGACGCCTACTGCTGGACACAAGCAGGGAGATGACGCCTACTGCTGGACACAAGCAGGGAGATCGCGCCTACTGCTGGACACAAAGCAGGGAGATGGCGCCTACTGCTGGACACAAGCAGGGAGATCGTGCCTACTGCTGGACACAAGCAGGGAGATCGCGCCTACTGCTGGACACAAGAAGGGAGATCGCGCCTACTGCTGGACACAAGCAGGGAGATGACGCCTACTGCTGGACACAAGCAGGGAGAGGACGCCTATTGCTGGACACAAGCAGGGAGATCACGCCTATTGCTGGACACAAGCAGGGAGATGGTGGCTACTGCTGGACACAAGCAGGGAGATGGCGCCTACTGCTGGACACAAGCAGGAAGATGACGCCTACTGCTGGACACAAGCAGGGAGATGACGCCTACTGCTGGACACAAGCAGGAAGATGACGCCTACTGCTGGACACAAGCAGGGAGATGACGCCTACTGCTGGACACAAGCAGGGAGATCCCGCCTACTGCTGGACACAAGCAGGGAGATGGCGCCTACTGCTGGACACAAGCAGGGAGATGGCGGCTACTGCTGGACACAAGCAGGGAGATGGCGCCTACTGCTGGACACAAGCAGGGAGATGGTGGCTACTGCTGGACACAAGCAGGGAGATGACACCTACTGCTGGACACAAGCAGGGAGATCGCGCCTACTGCTGGACACAAGCAGGGAGATGGCGCCTACTGCTGGACACAAGCAGGGAGATGGCGCCTACTGCTGGACACAAGCAGGGAGATGGCGCCTACTGCTGGACACAAGCAGGGAGATGGCGCCTACTGCTGGACACAAGCAGGGAGATGGCGCCTACTGCTGGACACAAGCAGGGAGATGGCGCCTACTGCTGGACACAAGCAGGGAGATGGCGCCTACTGCTGGACACAAGCAGGGAGATGACACCTACTGCTGGACACAAGCAGGGAGATCGCGCCTACTGCTGGACACAAGCAGGGAGATCGCGCCTACTGCTGGACACAAGCAGGGAGATGACGCCTACTGCTGGACACAAGCAGGGAGATGACGCCTACTGCTGGACACAAGCAGGGAGATGACGCCTACTGCTGGACACAAGCAGGGAGATGACGCCTACTGCTGGACACAAGCAGGGAGATCGCACCTACTGCTGGACACAAGCAGGGAGATCGCACCTACTGCTGGACACAAGCAGGGAGATGGCGCCTACTGCTGGACACAAGCAGGGAGATGGCGCCTACTGCTGGACACAAGCAGGGAGATGGCGCCTACTGCTGGACACAAGCAGGGAGATGACACCTACTGCTGGACACAAGCAGGGAGATGACGCCTACTGCTGGACACAAGCAGGGAGATGACGCCTACTGCTGGACACAAGCAGGGAGATCGCACCTACTGCTGGACACAAGCAGGGAGATCGCACCTACTGCTGGACACAAGCAGGGAGATCGCGCCTACTGCTGGACACAAGCAGGGAGATCGCACCTACTGCTGGACACAAGCAGGGGGATGACACCTACTGCTGGACACAAGCAGGGAGATGACGCCTACTGCTGGACACAAGCAGGGAGATCACGCCTACTGCTGGACACAAGCAGGGAGATCGCGCCTACTGCTGGACACAAGCAGGGAGATGACGCCTACTGCTGGACACAAGCAGGGAGATCACGCCTACTGCTGGACACAAGCAGGGATATCACGCCTACTGCTGGACATAAGCAGGGAGATGGCGCCTACTGCTGGACACAAGCAGGGAGATGACGCCTACTGCTGGACACAAGCAGGGATATCACGCCTACTGCTGGACATAAGCAGGGAGATGGCGCCTACTGCTGGACACAAGCAGGGAGATGACGCCTACTGCTGGACACAAGCAGGGAGATGATGCCTACTGCTGGACACAAGCAGGGAGATGACGCCTACTGCTGGACACAAGCAGGGAGATGACGCCTACTGCTGGACACAAGCAGGGAGATCGCACCTACTGCTGGACACAAGCAGGGAGATCGCACCTACTGCTGGACACAAGCAGGGAGATGGCGCCTACTGCTGGACACAAGCAGGGAGATGGCGCCTACTGCTGGACACAAGCAGGGAGATGGCGCCTACTGCTGGACACAAGCAGGGAGATGACACCTACTGCTGGACACAAGCAGGGAGATCGCGCCTACTGCTGGACACAAGCAGGGAGATGACGCCTACTGCTGGACACAAGCAGGGAGATGACGCCTACTGCTGGACACAAGCAGGGAGAT
Source organism: Crinia signifera (assembly GCF_055691185.1). Classification (NCBI taxonomy): domain Eukaryota; kingdom Metazoa; phylum Chordata; class Amphibia; order Anura; family Myobatrachidae; genus Crinia; species Crinia signifera. The sequence continues at coordinate 1,340,378 of NC_139225.1, read as the reverse complement.
GACGCCTACTGCTGGACACAAGCAGGGAGATGACGCCTACTGCTGGACACAAGCAGGGAGATCGCACCTACTGCTGGACACAAGCAGGGAGATCGCACCTACTGCTGGACACAAGCAGGGAGATCGCGCCTACTGCTGGACACAAGCAGGGAGATCGCACCTACTGCTGGACACAAGCAGGGGGATGACACCTACTGCTGGACACAAGCAGGGAGATGACGCCTACTGCTGGACACAAGCAGGGAGATCACGCCTACTGCTGGACACAAGCAGGGAGATCGCGCCTACTGCTGGACACAAGCAGGGAGATCGCGCCTACTGCTGGACACAAGCAGGGAGATGACGCCTACTGCTGGACACAAGCAGGGAGATCACGCCTACTGCTGGACACAAGCAGGGATATCACGCCTACTGCTGGACATAAGCAGGGAGATGGCGCCTACTGCTGGACACAAGCAGGGAGATGACGCCTACTGCTGGACACAAGCAGGGATATCACGCCTACTGCTGGACATAAGCAGGGAGATGGCGCCTACTGCTGGACACAAGCAGGGAGATGACGCCTACTGCTGGACACAAGCAGGGAGATGATGCCTACTGCTGGACACAAGCAGGGAGATGGCGCCTACTGCTGGACACAAGGAGGGAGATCAAGCCTACTGCTGGACACAAGCAGGGAGATTCCAGTCATGTCACAATAATGATGATGCCATATTAGGTCAGCCGCCTGCCCCGAGCAGACAACGCCATGCCTGCATTCCCAGCGCATGCCCCATGGGGACGCCCAGAAGATGTTCCCCTACGAGCGATTGGGAATCAGCCCCACAGAACGTATTACACATATTAATGCCAGGAATTATTATGTATCACTGAGAACAGGAACATGATCTGTTTGTGTATATTCTCCTGGTACATTTCCCGGAATGATATTAAGAGAAGCATTATACAAAATGTCTTCATATTCAGTTTGGCAGATTCCCCAGATTCCTACATAGTAAATGAACAGGTTACAATTCTGCTAATAATGTCGGAACGCTGATACACCGCTATACAGCTTGGCAGAGTTCCCAGAATCCCCTGACTGCATCCAATGGCGGCCTCAGCCAGGGCTTCTGTTGATAACCGCTATCCGGGCACGAAGCTGTATAATGTGGATAAAAAGGTTTCACGGACACTGGAAGCAACCAATGGCGAAGGCTGACAGCCAAAAGGTCGACATAGGGTTTTTCATCTTTATTTTTTGGAGCTGACATGTGCCGACAGGCGTTATTTCCACTAGGGCATGGTGGGAGGATAAAATAGTGTGCTGCGCATAGTGAGGCACCGTGCCCGAAACATGGTGGCACTGTAAAACCAGTCTGATTATGAAGGGTACATGATTGGCGCTTTCTGAATCTCTCATCCTATTACATTTCTTCTGTAGTATCATATAACTCCCCTCCTTGGGCAGGATGCATCACACCCTGAGGTACCAGGCATGTTGTAGACAAGATTCTATGATACAGATACAAATGGAAACTAACGTCCCTGTATCTACAGCCAGCAGTGCACTAAGGTGACCACTAGATGTAGTTACAGTAGCGGTTTGCTGCAGGTTATATACAGGGAAATATAGGAAGGGTTTGCTATGAGGGGACCTACAGCCAGTCTCGCTTACAGCAATGGTACAGTAGTACCATCACTGCTTGAACCAACAGCAAGGTCAGTGCAACCACAGTGACCAACCATCCAAAAGAGGTCTTCACTGAGTGGGTGCTGCAGGAGGATGGATTGGATTACGGGCCCACTTCTTATTTCACTATGAGGCCCTGCGATGTATTCAGTAGGCCCCATAGCAAAGGTTTGTAAGGGCCCCATTGTACCACCCAATGTTGAAAAAATGTAAATGTGACAGGGAAGGTGGCCCCTCTCAGCTCTGGTCCCATAGCAGCTGCACCCCCTGCACCTATGGTAGCTACACCCCTGTATATAACACATGTAACTGTGACAGGGAAGGTGGCCCCTCTCAGCTCTGGGCCCCATAGCAGCTGCACTCCCTGCACCTATGGTAGCTACACCCCTGTATATAACACATGTAACTGTGACAGGGAAGGTGGCCCTCTCAGCTCTGGGCCCCATAGCAGCTGCACTCCCTGCACCTATGGTAGCTACACCCCTGTATATAACACATGTAACTGTGACAGGGAAGGTGGCCCCTCTCAGCTCTGGGCCCCATAGCAGCTGCACTCCCTTCATCTATGGTAGCTACACCCCTGTATATAACACATGTAACTGTGACAGGGAAGGTGGCCCCTCTCAGCTCTGGGCCCCATAGCAGCTGCACCCCTGCACCTATGGTAGTTACACCCCTGTATATAACACATGTAACTGTGACAGGGAAGGTGGCCCCTCTCAGCTCTGGCCCCATAGCAGCTGCACCCCCTGCACCTATGGTAGCTACACCCTGTATATAACACATGTAACTGTGACAGGGAAGGTGGCCCCTCTCAGTTCTGGGCCCCATAGTAGCTGTACTCCCTGCACCTATGGTAGCTACACCCCTGTATATAACACATGTAACTGTGACAGGGAAGGTGGCCCCTCTCAGCTCTGGGCCCATAGCAGCTGCACCCCCTGCACCTATGGTAGCTACACCCTGTATATAACACATGTAACTGTGACATGGAAGGTGGCCCCTCTCAGCTCTGGGCCCCATATCAGCTGTACTCCCTGCACCTATGGTAGCTACACCCTGTATATAACACATGTAACTGTGACAGGTAAGGTGGCCCCTCTCAGCTCTGGGCCCCATAGCAGCTGTACCCCCTGCACCTATGGTAGTTACACCCCGTATATAACACATGTAACTGTGACAGGGAAGGTGGCCCCTCTCAGCTCTGGGCCCTATAGCAGCTGCACCCCCTGCACCTATGGTAACTACACCCTGTATATAACACAAGTAACTGTGACAGGGAAGGTGGCCCCTCTCAGCTCTGGGCCCTATAGCAGCTGCACCCCCTGCACCTATGGTAGCTACACCCCTATATATAACACATGTAACTGTGACAGGGAAGGTGGCCCCTCTCAGCTCTGGGCCCCATAGCAGCTGCACCCCCTGCACCTATGGTAACTACACCCTGTATATAACACAAGTAACTGTGACAGGGAAGGTGGCCCCTCTCAGCTCTGGGCCCCATAGCAGCTGCACCCCCTGCACCTATGGTAACTACACCCTGTATATAACACATGTAACTGTGACAGGGAAGGTGGCCCCTCTCAGCTCTGGGCCCATAGCAGCTGCACCCCCTGCACCTATGGTAGCTACACCCTGTATATAACACATGTAACTGTGACATGGAAGGTGGCCCCTCTCAGTTCTGGGCCCCATAGCAGCTGCACCCCCTGCACCTATGGTAGCTACACCCCTGTATATAACACATGTAACTGTGACAGGGAAGGTGGCCCCTCTCAGCTCTGGCCCCCATAGCAGCTGAACCCCTGCACCTATGGTAGCTACACCCTGTATATAACACATGTAACTGTGACAGGGAAGGTGGCCCCTCTCAGCTCTGGGCCCCATAGCAGCTGCACTCCCTGCACCTATGGTACTTACACCACTGTATATAACACATGTAACTGTGACAGGGAAGGTGGCCCCTCTCAGCTCTGGGCCCCATAACAGCTGCACCCCCTGCACCTATGGTAGCTACACCCCTGTATATAACATATGTAACTGTGACAGGGAAGGTGGCCCCTCTCAGTTCTGGGCCCCATAGTAGCTGCACCCCCTGCACCTATGGTAGCTACACCCCTGTATACAACACATGTAACTGTGACAGGGAAGGTGGCCCCTCTCAGCTCTGGGCCCTATAGCAGCTGCACCCCCTGCACCTATGGTAGCTACACCCTGTATATAACACATGTAACTGTGACAGGGAAGGTGGCACCTCTCAGCTCTGGGCCCCATAGCAGCTGCATCCCTTGCACCAATGGTAGTTACTCCCCTGTATATAACATATGTAACTGTGACAGGGAAGGTGGCCCCTCTCAGCTCTGGGCCCCATAGCAGCTGCACTCCCTGCACCTATGGTAGCCACACCCTGTATAGAACATATGTAACTGTGACAGGGAAGGTGGCCCCTCTCAGCTCTGGGCCCCATAGCAGCTGCACTCCCTGCACCTATGGTAGTTACACCCCTGTATAGAACATATGTAACTGTGACAGGGAAGGTGGCCCCTCTCAGCTCTGGCCCCATAGCAGCTGCACCCCCTGCACCTATGGTAGCTACACCCCTGTATATAACACATGTAACTGTGACAGGGAAGGTGGCCCCTCTCAGCTCTGGCCCCCATAGCAGCTGAACCCCTGCACCTATGGTAGCTACACCCTGTATATAACACATGTAACTGTGACAGTGAGGTGGCCCCTCTCAGCTCTGGGCCCCATAGCAGCTGCACTTCCTTGGTTGTAGTGTTCCACCCCTGCTCAAATCGGTGTGCTTACCGTATACCTGAAGCTCAATGTCCCGGCTGTCTTCTCCAGCAGAATTAAGTGCAACACAAGTGTATATCCCAGAGTCCGACACATGGGCTGCAGAAAGGGAAAGAATTTTCCCCTGTTCGAAAATCTGAAAGTAAAGGGTGGCAAGGCCAGTGATAAAATAATAAGCCTCACATAAGACATGGACAGAACTATAAGATAATTATTTACTGCCATGCATATAGATCCACCATTTCTTTGGTAACTAACCCCCCCCCCCCCCCCCCTCCTCTGATAAGAAAGGTGTCACCACAGGTGCTGATAATCATAGATTACTAGGGAAGCCCAGGAGCAGAGCATTGTGTCCTCCTGGAGAGGAGCATGCTGGGAGGTATGGATAATGTAGGATTACCAGCACCTGTGGGGAGCTAGATAACTGATAAGGAAGGTGTCACCACAGGTGCTGGCAATCATACATTACCAGGGAAGCCCAGGAACAGAGCATTGTGTCCTCCTGGAGAGGGGCATGCTGGGAGGTATGGATAATATATGATTGCCAGCACCTGTGGGGAGCTGGGTAACTGATGAGAAAGGTGTCACCACAGGTGCTGGCAATCATACATTACCAGGAAAGCCCAGGAGCAGAGCATTGTGTCCTCCTGGAGAGGGGCATGCTGGGAGGTATGGATAATGTATGATTGCCAGCACCTGTGGGGAGCTAGGTAACTGATAAGAAAGGTGTCACCACAGGTGCTGGCAATCCTACATTACCAGGGAAGCCCAGGAACAAAGCATTGTGTCCTCCTGGAGAGGGGCATGCTGGGAGGTATGGATAATGTATGACTGCCAGCACCTGTGGGGAGCTAGGTAACTGATAAGAAAGGTATCACCACAGGTGCTGGCAATCCTACATTACCAGGGAAGCCCAGGAACAGAGCATTTTCTTCCTCATGGAGAGGGTCATGCTGGGAGGTATGGATAATGTATGATTGCCAGCACCTGTGGGGAGCTAGCTAATTGATAAGAAAGGTGTTTCACCACAGGTGATGGCAATCATACATTACCAGGGAAGCCCAGGAACAGAGCATTGTGTCCTCCTGGAGAGGGGCATGCTGGGAGGAATGGATAATGTATGATTGCCAGCACCTGTGGGGAGCTAGGTAACGGATAAGAAAGGTGTCACCACAGGTGCTGGCAATCATACATTACCAGGGAAGCCCAGGAGCAGAGCATTGTGTCCTCCTGGAGAGGGGCATGCTGGGAGGTATGGATAATGTAGGATTGCCAGCACCTGTGGGGAGCTAGGTAACTGATAAGAAAGCTGTCACCACAGGTGCTGGCAATCATACATTACCAGGGAAGCCCAGGTTCAGAGCATTGTGTCCTCCTGGAGAGGGGCATGCTGGGAGGTATGGATAATGTATGACTGCCAGCACCTGTTGGGAGCTAGGTAACTGATAAGAAAGGTGTCACCACGGGTGCTGGCAATCCTACATTACCAGGGAAGCCCAGGAGCAGAGCATTATGTCCTCCTGGAGAGGGGCATGCTGGGAGGTATGGATAATGTATGATTGCCAGCACCTGTGGGGAGCTAGGTAACTGATAAGAAAGGTGTCACCACAGGTGCTGGCAATCATACGTTACCAGGGAAGTCCAGGAACAGAGCATTTTGTCCTCCTGGAGAGGGGCATGCTGGGAGGTATGGATAATGTGATTGCCAGCACCTGTGGGGAGCTAGGTAACTGATAAGAAAGGTGTCACCACAGGTGCTGGCAATCCTACATTACCAGGGAAGCCCAGGAACAAAGCATTGTGTCCTCCTGGAGAGGGGCATGCTGGGAGGTATGGATAATGTATGACTGCCAGCACCTGTGGGGAGCTAGGTAACTGATAAGAAAGGTATCACCACAGGTGCTGGCAATCCTACATTACCAGGGAAGCCCAGGAGCAGAGCATTGTGTCCTCCTGGAGAGGGTCATGCTGGGAGGTATGGATAATGTAGGATTGCCAGCACCTGTGGGGAGCTAGGTAACTGATAAGAAAGCTGTCACCACAGGTGCTGGCAGTCATACATTACCAGGGAAGCACAGGAACAGAGCATTGTGTCCTCCTGGAGAGGGGCATGCTGGGAGGTATGGATAATGTAGGATTACCAGCACCTGTGGGGAGCTAGGTAACTGATAAGAAAGGTGTCACCACAGGTGCTGACAATCCTACATTACCAGGGAAGCCCAGGAGCAGAGCATTGTGTCCTCCTGGAGAGGGTCATGCTGGGAGGTATGGATAATGTAGGATTGCCAGCACCTGTGGGGAGCTAGGTAACTGATAAGAAAGCTGTCACCACAGGTGCTGGCAGTCATACATTACCAGGGAAGCACAGGAACAGAGCATTGTGTCCTCCTGGAGAGGGGCATGCTGGGAGGTATGGATAATGTAGGATTACCAGCACCTGTGGGGAGCTAGGTAACTGATAAGAAAGGTGTCACCACAGGTGCTGACAATCCTACATTACCAGGGAAGCCCAGGAGCAGAGCATTGTGTCCTCCTGGAGAGGGTCATGCTGGGAGGTATGGATAATGTAGGATTGCCAGCACCTGTGGGGAGCTAGGTAACTGATAAGAAAGCTGTCACCACAGGTGCTGGCAGTCATACATTACCAGGGAAGCACAGGAACAGAGCATTGTGTCCTCCTGGAGAGGGGCATGCTGGGAGGTATGGATAATGTAGGATTACCAGCACCTGTGGGGAGCTAGGTAACTGATAAGAAAGGTGTCACCACAGGTGCTGACAATCCTACATTACCAGGGAAGCCCAGGAGCAGAGCATTGTGTCCTCCTAGAGAGGGTCATGCTGGGAGGTATGGATAATGTAGGATTGCCAGCACCTGTGGGGAGCTAGGTAACTGATAAGAAAGGTGTCACCACAGGTGCTGGCAGTCATACATTACCAGGGAAGCCCAGGAACAGAGCATTGTGTCCTGGAGAGGGGCATGCTGGGAGGTATGGATAATGTATGATTGCCAGCACCTGTGGAGAGCTAGGTAACTGATAAGAAAGCTGTCACCACAGGTGCTGGCAATCATACATTACCAGGGAAGCCCAGGAACAGAGCATTGTGTCCTCCTGGAGAGGGGCATGCCAGTGAGGTATGGATAATGTAGGATTGCCACCACCTGTGGGGAGCCAGGTAACTGATAAGAAAGGTGTCACCACAGGTGATGGTAATCCTACATTACCAGGGAAGCCCAGGAGCAGAGCATTGTGACCTCCTGGAGAGGGGCATGCTGGGAGGTATGGATAATGTATGATTGCCAGCACCTGTGGGGAGCTAGGTAACTGATAAGAAAGGTGTCACCACAGGTGCTGGCAATCCTACATTACCAGGGAAGCCCAGGAGCAGAGCATGGTGTCCTCCTGGAGAGGGGCATGCTGGGAGGTATGGATAATGTATGATTGCCAGCACCTGTGGGGAGCTAGGTAACTGATAAGAAAGGTGTCACCACAGGTGCTGGCAATCATACATTACCAGGGAAGGCCAGGAACAGAGCATTGTGTCCTCCTGGAGAGGGGCATGCTGGGAGGTATGGATAATGTAGGATTGCCAGCACCTGTGGGGAGCTAGGTAACTGATAAGAAAGGTGTCACCACAGGTGCTGGCAATCATACATTACCAGGGAAGTCCAGGAACAGAGCATTTTCTTCCTCATGGAGAGGGGCATGCTGGGAGGTATGGATAATGTAGGATTGCCAGCACCTGTGGGGAGCTAGGTAACTGATAAGAAAGGTGTCACCACAGGTGCTGGCAATCATACATTACCAGGGAAGCCCAGGAACAGAGCACTGTGTCCTCCTGGAGAGGGGCATGCTGGGAGGTATGGATAATGTATGATTGCCAGCACCTGTGGGGAGCTAGGTAACTGATAAGAAAGGTGTCACCACAGGTGCTGGCAATCATACATTACCAGGGAAGCCCAGGAACAGAGCATTGTGTCCTCCTGGAGAGGGGCATGCTGGGAGGTATGGATAATGTAGGATTGCCAGCACCTGTGGGGAGCTAGGTAACTGATAAGAAAGGTGTCACCACAGGTGCTGGCAATCATACATTACCAGGGAAGTCCAGGAACAGAGCATTGTGTCCTCCTGGAGAGGGGGCATGCTGGGAGGTATGGATAATGTAGGATTGCCAGCACCTGTGGGGAGCTAGGTAACTGATAAGAAAGGTGTCACCACAGGTGATGGCAATCATACATTACCAGGGAAGTCCAGGAACAGAGCATTTTCTTCCTCATGGAGAGGGGCATGCTGGGAGGTATGGATAATAAAGGATTGCCAGCACCTGTGGGGAGCTAGGTAACTGATAAGAAAGGTGTCACCACAGGTGCTGGCCATCATACATTACCAGGGAAGCCCAGGAACAGAGCACTGTGTCCTCCTGGAGAGGGGCATGCTGGGAGGTATGGATAATGTATGATTGCCAGCACCTGTGGGGAGCTAGGTAACTGATAAGAAAGGTGTCACCACAGGTGATGGCAATCAAACATTACCAGGGAAGCCCAGGAACAGAGCATTTTCTTCCTCATGGAGAGGGTCAGGTAGGCAACCATGGAGTAATATATGGCTCCGAGCCCTTCGAAGCACTTGACACAAGCCTGTTCTAGCCTCAGAATTAGGGTTTTTACAGTATTGTGTAATTCATATAATAAACATTATAGATACAACAGTTTAAATGAGATTATTTATTTCCCATTGAATTGTTCTCAGCTGCCATCGTTATGAAGACCATGACAGGAACATGGTGGTAAACTCATACTGACCTGGAGACCGGCAGTTGCAGTGGAAACAGGAACTTTATCCTTCAACCACATGAGCGTCGGTTCTGGTAACCCGGTGGCGTTACATTCTAACCAGACTTGCTCATTCACCAGATAAGTGGCCAGCTCTGTCGTTGATATGATCCTTGGTGGCACTGGGGCAAAAAAAGAGAGATAGAAGGCCCAGAGAAGGGGGGTGGGGAGTAAGGGACAGATTGAGGGGAGAGGAAAGCGGTAGAGAGAGAGAGAGAGAGAGAGAGAGAGAGAGAGAGAGAGAGAGAGAAAGGAGGAATAAGGGGGGGGAGAAAGAGAGAGGGTTACTTGAAACAATCAATAATATCACTATTTAATAATTGTGTAACTTGCCCCGAAGTCCTGAGAAGATCCAATTATGTGTTAGAGACAGGGTTGACTTGTTTAAACCGAGTGTTTTTTGTTTGTTTTTTTAAATGCTTTTTTAATATACTGTGACTATAGGCACAACACTGTATGAAATCCCTGGTATTATTCCACATTCCTGTTGCTTGTGGTCTACACACAACAAAGATATAGGGAGGTTCAGATTAGAGAAGTGCTAAATCTGCATAGCATCAAGCTTCTCATCCAACAATACCATTGGACAGGAAAAAAACACAGTTAACACATAATCTTAAAGTACCAAAAGCACCAACACATTAAACAGGCAATACACAGCAAAACACCTCAAGGTTTAAGGTTAAATCTTCATGTGCAATGCAAAACCTTGTGAGGTAGCCAGTGTTAATGCTTAAGTTGCATACACACGTAGAGATTTTTCTGTCTGATCTATTTGGTGGGAACAAAAACCTGGAAATGTATGGGAGCAAATGACAATCAAAAAATTGTTCCCAAATGCTTGAAAACAGACAGTGATCAATCAGACAAATAGTTTAAATCTTTATGACATAACAAATTTATCAAAGCAGATATTTTTTTCTGTTTTCCTGCATTTGGGTGGAAATATTTGATTGTCATACGCTCCCAGACATTTCCAGGTTTTTGTTCCCACCAGATAGATCAGACAGAAAATCTGTACGTGTGTATGCCCCTTTAGCTCCTTCTTTTTTGTGTTTGTGCGCTTCTCTGAAAAGAACTTTTGCATGTTTTAATTATGTTTAGTCTAAAATTGGTTTTATTTATAGATTTCAAATAAATCATCTCAAAACCTAATAACTTTGAATTGTTAATGTTAGAAAGCATTGAAACATGGTTGACCAAGGTTATAATATATACATTAGCAATGTTTCTCAGTATTATTATAACAAACAGGATTCTTTTTCTTTCATTAAAACGTTAACGCCAAATAAATTGGTTTAAAACAAAAAAAAAATGGTTCAACACCCCCCCAAAAAAAACACTTTTTTTTTTTTTCACTTTTGTGTTTTTTTCCCAACCCTGGTTCCAGGATTCTGATACCGTTGTGCTGGTACAAAGAGCTGTGCTGCCCTCTGACAATAATTGCATTGCATGGGCTATAAGGGGCCCGGTGTTGCTCCTAAACTCAGACTACCCCGACCCGCCATAGAAGGTAAGATTTTGGAATCACACGAAAAGAATACCCTGGTCAGATTTACATATATATTTTTTATAAAGAGGCAGAAAGTATGATATAGTCATATTGCGGAGCTGAATGCCATGGCATATACATGGCTGTATTACTATCAATGCCTGCACACTGCAAAGCTTATTACATGTGTTACCAGAGAGAACAGACAGAATACTGGACAATGTTTTTCTAATGTTTAAATGTCCTGCTGGACGAGTTCATCAGCCACCTAATTGGTGATGATATATGGGGGTCGTTGTTTCAGTGCAATCTGCTCCCTGACAGGGCCCACAGGGGGAGGGGTATCAAAGTAGAGACTTGCCCAACCAATCAGCTTCTAGTTACAAAATGACTGTTACAAGCTGATTGGTTGCCCTGAGCAACTTCTCCATTTCCCCATAGTGAGCATTGACTAGAAGCTAAGCCGCTAGGAAATGGGGTATACAGTAACACAGTGGCAATGTGACAGACCCGCACATTGTGATCTCAGACACTTACCGTACACCTCCAGTGTGTAGCGCATCTCGCTGCTGCCGGCAGTATTGGATACCACACAGACATATTCTCCACCGTCAGAGCGGCTGACCCTATCGATGTGCAGAGTTTTGCCCTCGTTGAGCAGGGTGATGCCGGGCAAGGCTGACAGAAGATGCTCCCCCCTGTACCAGGACACCACTGTAAAGACAAATTCATTCATGTTCTTAGATTACTGATGCGGGCACAGAAGATATAGTGAGGCCTTAGGGCACAGGATCCAGCTGACGATGGTCACAGAATGATTTATTCAGCCTGGCATTAGCATAAAGTCATCGGAGTGACTACAGCACAATATGCTGCAGTGCCCGCAGCAGCACGCTCCGCAGAAGTAGCACCTTACTGTCTATGTGCTGCTTACCGGGCACAGGGCTTCCTGATGCCAGACACTCCAAGGTCGCTGGGAGGTTCTCCACCACAGTCTGGTTCACATCCGTAGGCTCAATATTAGGTGGGACTAGAGAAATGGAAATACAAATTATATTTAGGTAACAAAAGAGGGTACTTGTGTATTTTGGCGGCGCCCATCGCATACCATAAGGCGTACGATGGTATGCGATGCGACGCAATATCGCGCGATATTGTACAATGCCATACAATTCTAAAATTGTATGGCATTGTATATGGCATACAATGCCATACAATGCGATGCGATTAAACATTGTATAAGCACCCTAATGGGTGCTTACAATGTTAAAAGCACCCCCACGCCACCCCCCCCACTATAAACATGAACCCGAAGCGTGGCGAGCGCAGCGGTACGGGTCCTCCAACCTTTTCATACCCCCACTATCCACGTCGGCGTGGAGTTGAGAATAGAAAGCGTGGCGAGCCCCGCGAGGGGATGCGGATACCTGTGAAGCCCGCGAGGGGACTCCGATACCTGTGAAGGTATCCGCGTCCCCTCGCTGCGCTCGCCACACTTTCTATTCTCAACTCCACGCCGACGTGGATAGTGAGGGTATGAAAAGGTCCGCCGCTCGCCACGCTTCAGGTTCACGTTTATAGTGGGGGGGTGGCGTGGGGGTGCATTTAACATTGTAAGCACCCATTACAGTGCTTAAAAGCACCCTTTAGGGTGCTTATACAATCTTTCATCGTATAGGGGCCAAAAATCGCGTTGCATCGCATGCCATCGGGTGCATGGCATGCCATGCGACGCGATTAAAACATTGCGCGAAGGAAATCGGGGGCGCCGCTATAATACACAAGTACCCAAAAGAGAGAAGTGCTCTGCGGTGTACTGTACAGGGCTCCACAACTGCACCACTGTGGTCAATGTCTTAACTAGAGGCTTGGAGAACCCTCTAATTTCATATCTAGAAACCCTTAGGTCTAGATGTGCAACTGCAGCTGTGCAAGTCCCACCAGAGTCCCAGGGTCAGACACACCAACAGGCAGCTGTGCAGGTACCACCAGAGTCCCAGGGTCAGACACACCAACAGGCAGCTGTGCAGGTCCCACCGGAGTCCCAGGGTCAGATACACCAACAGGCAGCTGTGCAGGTACCACCAGAGTCCCAGGGTCAGACACACCAACAGGCAGCTGTGCAGGTCCCACCGGAGTCCCAGGGTCAGATACACCAACAGGCAGCTGTGCAGGTCCCACCGGAGTCCCAGGGTCAGATACACCAACAGGCAGCTGTACAGGTCCCACCGGAGTCCCAGGGTCAGATACACCAACAGGCAGCTGTGCAGGTACCACCAGAGTCCCAGGGTCAGACACACCAACAGGCAGCTGTGCAGGTCCCACCGGAGTCCCAGGGTCAGATACACCAACAGGCAGCTGTGCAGGTCCCACCGGAGTCCCAGGGTCAGATACACCAACAGGCAGCTGTACAGGTCCCACCGGAGTCCCAGGGTCAGACACACCAACAGGCAGCTGTGCAGGTACCACCAGAGTCCCAGGGTCAGACACACCAACAGGCAGCTGTGCAGGTACCACCGGAGTCCCAGGGTCAGACACACCAACAGGCAGCTGTGCAGGTACCACCGGAGTCCCAGGGTCAGACACACCAACAGGCAGCTGTGCAGGTACCACCGGAGTCCCAGGGTCAGACACACCAACAGGCAGCTGTGCAGGTACCACCAGAGTCCCAGGGTCAGACACACCAACAGGCAGCTGTGCAGGTACCACCAGAGTCCCAGGGTCAGACACACCAACAGGCAGCTGTGCAGGTACCACCGGAGTCCCAGGGTCAGACACACCAACAGGCAGCTGTGCAGGTACCACCGGAGTCCCAGGGTCAGATACACCAACAGGCAGCTGTGCAGGTCCCACCGGAGTCCCAGGGTCAGATACACCAACAGGCAGCTGTGCAGGTCCCACCGGAGTCCCAGGGTCAGATACACCAACAGGCAGCTGTGCAGGTACCACCAGAGTCCCAGGGTCAGACACACCAACAGGCAGCTGTGCAGGTACCACCAGAGTCCCAGGGTCAGACACACCAACAGGCAGCTGTGCAGGTACCACCGGAGTCCCAGGGTCAGACACACCAACAGGCAGCTGTGCAGGTACCACCGGAGTCCCAGGGTCAGACACACCAACAGGCAGCTGTGCAGGTACCACCGGAGTCCCAGGGTCAGACACACCAACAGGCAGCTGTGCAGGTACCACCGGAGTCCCAGGGTCAGACACACCAACAGGCAGCTGTGCAGGTACCACCGGAGTCCCAGGGTCAGACACACCAACAGGCAGCTGTGCAGGTACCACCGGAGTCCCAGGGTCAGATACACCAACAGGCAGCTGTGCAGGTACCACCGGAGTCCCAGGGTCAGACACACCAACAGGCAGCTGTGCAGGTACCACCGGAGTCCCAGGGTCAGACACACCAACAGGCAGCTGTGCAGGTCCCACCGGAGTCCCAGGGTCAGACACACCAACAGGCAGCCACGGGGGTACCCGCAGGAACATTAACCAGCACGAATGGACCCCAACGGGCCACAACAGGTAAGCGGCAGACCGCTACATGGTTCTTCCTTTGTCCTTCTCTTTGTAAAGCGGCAGACAGCGTTAGATCAGGTGAGACAAGCAGGAAGCAGCATGGGTGTGGTTGCTGCCCGCGATTGTAGTAATGTGCCCACTGCTGGGACAGCTTCCCAGCACCGGAGCAGTAGTGTCAGGGGGAGAGGGAGCTGTGTCCCCAGCTGGAGCCATCTCCAGGAAGCAGCATGGGTGTGGTTGCTGCCCGCGATTGTAGTAATGTGCCCACTGCTGGGACAGCTTCCCAGCACCGGAGCAGTAGTGTCAGGGGGAGAGGGAGCTGTGTCCCCAGCTGGACCCATCTCCAGGAAGCAGCATGGGTGTGGTTGCTGCATGCAATGATCTGCGAATCCAGCAATAGAGGCCGCACCTTGAGGCATATGTAGATTCTAGAGGCTGGGCGCCAAAGCTCACTTTGTGGCCCCTGAACATCTGCCAGTAACCTGTAGTTACGCCACTGAAACGGCTAGCATCATTATATGGATCCACGGAGTTGAAGCACGAGGTGGTACATTAGGACTATAGGCTTCCATTCCTCACACATACCACTGATACATCTGTAGCTGGATATATACAACATGGGGTCATTAGGTCGACAGAGTCTAGGTTGACAGTCAAAAGGTCGAACACTATTAGTTGACAGTCAAAAGGTTGACACACTGAAAAGGTTGACATGCATTTTGCTTGTGTTGTTGACCATGTCAACTTTTTTCTTGTGCTCACCTTTTAACTGTCGACCTAATGACCCATAACCGGATGTGCACTCTGATACATAAATCTGTAACAAAAAGAAATCGCTTTTCTTAAATAAATTCCTATAATTTTTCTACACCCCAAACCAGCTGTCTGGGACATCTGCCTCAATTGCCTCATTCCAGGCGCATCCTGCCGATGTTCTGACAGAGCTTTGAGAGTTCTCCGGTCACTTGCCAGCAGCAGGGGAAGAGGAGGGGCACGGTGTGTCTGACTACAGGAGCGGAGCATCACATGTCTCTGCAGGGGAAGAGGAGGGGCACGGTGTGTCTGACTACAGGAGCGGAGCATCACATGTCTCTGCAGGGGAAGAGGAGGGGCACGGTGTGTCTGACTATAGGAGCGGAGCATCACATGTCTCTGCAGGGGAAGAGGAGGGGCACGGTGTGTCTGACTATAGGAGCGGAGCATCACATGTCTCTGCAGGGGAAGAGGAGGGGCACGGTGTGTCTGACTATAGGAGCGGAGCATTACTTGTCTCTGCAGGGGAAGAGGAGGGGCACGGTGTGTCTGACTACAGGAGCGGAGTTTCAAATGTCTCTGCAGGGGAAAAGGAGACGCACGGTGTGTCTGACTATAGGAGCGGAGCGTCACTTGTCTCTGCAGGGGAAGAGGAGGGGCACGGTGTGTCTGACTAAAGGAGCGGAGCATCACATGTCTCTGCAGGGGAAGAGGAGGGGCACGGTGTGTCTGACTACAGGAGCGGAGCATCACATGTCTCTGCAGGGGAAGAGGAGGGGCACGGTGTGTCTGACTACAGGAGCGGAGCATCACATGTCTCTGCAGGGGAAGAGGAGGGGCACGGTGTGTCTGACTACAGGAGCGGAGCATCACATGTCTCTGCAGGGGAAGAGGAGGGGCACGGTGTGTCTGACTATAGGAGCGGAGCATCACATGTCTCTGCAGGGGAAGAGGAGGGGCACGGTGTGTCTGACTACAGGAGCGGAGCATCACATGTCTCTGCAAGGGAAGAGGAGGGGCACGGTGTGTCTGACTACAGGAGCGGAGCGTCACATGTCTCTGCAGGGGAAGAGGAGGGGCACGGTGTGTCTGACTATAGGAGCGGAGCGTCACTTGTATCTGCAGGGGAAGAGGAGTGGCACGGTGTGTCTGACTATAGGAGCGGAGCATCACTTGTCTCTGCAGGGGAAGAGGAGGGGCACTGTGTGTCTGACTATAGGAGCGAAGCATCACTGGTCTCTGCAGGGGAAGAGGAGGGGCACGGTGTGTCTGACTATAAGAGCAGAGGTTCACTTGTCTCTGCAGGGGAAGAGGAGGGGCACGGTGTGTCTGACTATAGGAGCGGAGCATCACTTGTCTCCGCAGGGGAAGAGGAGGGGCACGGTGTGTCTGACTACAGGAGCGGAGCATCACTTGTCTCTGCAGGGGAAGAGGAGGGGCACGGTGTGTCTGACTATAGGAGCGGAGCATCACATGTCTCTGCAGGGGAAGAGGAGGGGCACGGTGTGTCTGACTATAGGAGCGGAGCATCACTTGTCTCTGCAGGGGAAGAGGAGGGGCACGGTGTGTCTGACTATAGGAGCGGAGCATCACATGTCTCTGCAGGGGAAGAGGAGGGGCACGGTGTGTCTGACTACAGGAGCGGAGCATCACTTGTCTCTGCAGGGGAAGAGGAGGGGCACGGTGTGTCTGACTATAGGAGCGGAGCATCACATGTCTCTGCAGGGGAAGAGGAGGGGCACGGTGTGTCTGACTACAGGAGCGGAGCATCACATGTCTCTGCAGGGGAAGAGGAGGGGCACGGTGTGTCTGACTACAGGAGCGGAGCATCACTTGTCTCTGCAGGGGAAGAGGAGGGGCACGGTGTGTCTGACTATAGGAGCGGAGCATCACTTGTCTCCGCAGGGGAAGAGGAGGGGCACGGTGTGTCTGACTACAGGAGCGGAGCATCACATGTCTCTGCAGGGGAAGAGGAGGGGCACGGTGTGTCTGACTACAGGAGCGGAGCATCACTTGTCTCTGCAGGGGAAGAGGAGGGGCACGGTGTGTCTGACTATAGGAGCGGAGCATCACATGTCTCCGCAGGGGAAGAGGAGGGGCACTGTGTGTCTGACTATAGGAGCGGAGCATCACTGGTCTCTGCAGGGGAAGAGGAGGGGCACGGTGTGTCTGACTATAGGAGAGGAGCATCACTTTTCTCTGCAGGGGAAGAGGAGACGCACGGTGTGTCTGACTATAGGAGCGGAGCATCACATGTCTCTGCAGGGGAAGAGGAGGGGCACGGTGTGTCTGACTATAGGAGCGGAGCATCACATGTCTCTGCAGGGGAAGAGGAGGGGCACTGTGTGTCTGACTATAGGAGCGGAGCATCACATGTCTCTGCAGGGGAAGAGGAGGGGCACGGTGTGTCTGACTATAGGAGAGGAGAATCACATGTCTCCGCAGGGGAAGAGGAGGGGCACGGTGTGTCTGACTATAGGAGCGGAGCATCACATGTCTCTGCAGGGGAAGAGGAGGGGCACGGTGTGTCTGACTATAGGAGAGGAGCATCACTTGTCTCTGCAGGGGAAGAGGAGACGCACGGTGTGTCTGACTATAGGAGCGGAGCATCACTTGTCTCCGCAGGGGAAGAGGAGGGGCACGGTGTGTCTGACTACAGGAGCGGAGCATCACGTCTCTGCAGGGGAAGAGGAGGGGCACGGTGTGTCTGACTATAGGAGCGGAGCATCACATGTCTCTGCAGGGGAAGAGGAGGGGCACGGTGTGTCTGACTACAGGAGCGGAGCATCACATGTCTCTGCAGGGGAAGAGGAGGGGCACGGTGTGTCTGACTATAGGAGCGGAGCATCCCATGTCTCTGCAGGGGAAGAGGAGGGGCACGGTGTGTCTGACTATAGGAGCGGAGCATCCCATGTCTCTGCAGGGGAAGAGAAGGCGCATGGTGTGTCTGCCTATAGGAGCGGAGCATCACATGTCTCCGCAGGGGAAGAGGAGGGGCACGGTGTGTCTGACTATAGGAGCGGAGCATCACATGTCTCTGCAGGGGAAGAGGAGGGGCACGGTGTGTCTGACTATAGGAGAGGAGCATCACATGTCTCTGCAGGGGAAGAGGAGACGCACGGTGTGTCTGACTATAGGAGCGGAGCATCACTTGTCTCTGCAGGGGAAGAGGAGGGGCACGGTGTGTCTGACTATAGGAGCGGAGCATCACATGTCTTTGCAGGGGAAGAGGAGGGGCACGGTGTGTCTGACTATAGGAGAGGAGAATCACATGTCTCTGCAGGGGAAGAGGAGGAGCACAGTGTGTCTGACTATAGGAGCGGAGCATCACATGTCTCTGCAGGGGAAGAGGAGGGGCACGGTGTGTCTGACTATAGGAGCGGAGCATTACTTGTCTCTGCAGGGGAAGAGGAGGGGCACGGTGTGTCTGACTACAGGAGCAGAGTTTCACATGTCTCTGCAGGGGAAAAGGAGACGCACGGTGTGTCTGACTATAGGAGCGGAGCGTCACTTGTCTCTGCAGGGGAAGAGGAGGGGCACGGTGTGTCTGACTAAAGGAGCGGAGCATCACATGTCTCTGCAGGGGAAGAGGAGGGGCACGGTGTGTCTGACTACAGGAGCGGAGCATCACTTGTCTCTGCAGGGGAAGAGGAGGGGCACTGTGTGTCTGACTATAGGAGCGAAGCATCACTGGTCTCTGCAGGGGAAGAGGAGGGGCACTGTGTGTCTGACTATAGGAGCGAAGCATCACTGGTCTCTGCAGGGGAAGAGGAGGGGCACGGTGTGTCTGACTATAAGAGCAGAGGTTCACTTGTCTCTGCAGGGGAAGAGGAGGGGCACGGTGTGTCTGACTATAGGAGCGGAGCATCACTTGTCTCCGCAGGGGAAGAGGAGGGGCACGGTGTGTCTGACTATAGGAGCGGAGCATCACTTGTCTCTGCAGGGGAAGAGGAGGGGCACGGTGTGTCTGACTATAGGAGCGGAGCATCACATGTCTCTGCAGGGGAAGAGGAGGGGCACGGTGTGTCTGACTATAGGAGCGGAGCATCACTTGTCTCTGCAGGGGAAGAGGAGGGGCACGGTGTGTCTGACTATAGGAGCGGAGCATCACATGTCTCTGCAGGGGAAGAGGAGGGGCACGGTGTGTCTGACTACAGGAGCGGAGCATCACTTGTCTCTGCAGGGGAAGAGGAGGGGCACGGTGTGTCTGACTATAGGAGCGGAGCATCACATGTCTCTGCAGGGGAAGAGGAGGGGCACGGTGTGTCTGACTACAGGAGCGGAGCATCACATGTCTCTGCAGGGGAAGAGGAGGGGCACGGTGTGTCTGACTACAGGAGCGGAGCATCACTTGTCTCTGCAGGGGAAGAGGAGGGGCACGGTGTGTCTGACTATAGGAGCGGAGCATCACTTGTCTCCGCAGGGGAAGAGGAGGGGCACGGTGTGTCTGACTACAGGAGCGGAGCATCACATGTCTCTGCAGGGGAAGAGGAGGGGCACGGTGTGTCTGACTACAGGAGCGGAGCATCACTTGTCTCCGCAGGGGAAGAGGAGGGGCACGGTGTGTCTGACTATAGGAGCGGAGCGTCACTTGTCTCTGCAGGGGAAGAGGAGGGGCACGGTGTGTCTGACTAAAGGAGCGGAGCATCACATGTCTCTGCAGGGGAAGAGGAGGGGCACGGTGTGTCTGACTACAGGAGCGGAGCATCACTTGTCTCTGCAGGGGAAGAGGAGGGGCACTGTGTGTCTGACTATAGGAGCGAAGCATCACTGGTCTCTGCAGGGGAAGAGGAGGGGCACTGTGTGTCTGACTATAGGAGCGAAGCATCACTGGTCTCTGCAGGGGAAGAGGAGGGGCACGGTGTGTCTGACTATAAGAGCAGAGGTTCACTTGTCTCTGCAGGGTAAGAGGAGGGGCACGGTGTGTCTGACTATAGGAGCGGAGCATCACTTGTCTCCGCAGGGGAAGAGGAGGGGCACGGTGTGTCTGACTATAGGAGCGGAGCATCACTTGTCTCTGCAGGGGAAGAGGAGGGGCACGGTGTGTCTGACTATAGGAGCGGAGCATCACATGTCTCTGCAGGGGAAGAGGAGGGGCACGGTGTGTCTGACTATAGGAGCGGAGCATCACTTGTCTCTGCAGGGGAAGAGGAGGGGCACGGTGTGTCTGACTATAGGAGCGGAGCATCACATGTCTCTGCAGGGGAAGAGGAGGGGCACGGTGTGTCTGACTACAGGAGCGGAGCATCACTTGTCTCTGCAGGGGAAGAGGAGGGGCACGGTGTGTCTGACTATAGGAGCGGAGCATCACATGTCTCTGCAGGGGAAGAGGAGGGGCACGGTGTGTCTGACTACAGGAGCGGAGCATCACATGTCTCTGCAGGGGAAGAGGAGGGGCACGGTGTGTCTGACTACAGGAGCGGAGCATCACTTGTCTCTGCAGGGGAAGAGGAGGGGCACGGTGTGTCTGACTATAGGAGCGGAGCATCACTTGTCTCCGCAGGGGAAGAGGAGGGGCACGGTGTGTCTGACTACAGGAGCGGAGCATCACATGTCTCTGCAGGGGAAGAGGAGGGGCACGGTGTGTCTGACTACAGGAGCGGAGCATCACTTGTCTCTGCAGGGGAAGAGGAGGGGCACGGTGTGTCTGACTATAGGAGCGGAGCATCACATGTCTCCGCAGGGGAAGAGGAGGGGCACTGTGTGTCTGACTATAGGAGCGGAGCATCACTGGTCTCTGCAGGGAAGAGGAGGGGCACGGTGTGTCTGACTATAGGAGAGGAGCATCACTTTTCTTCTGCAGGGGAAGAGGAGACGCACGGTGTGTCTGACTATAGGAGCGGAGCATTACATGTCTCTGCAGGGGAAGAGGAGGGGCACGGTGTGTCTGGACTATAGGAGCGGAGCATCACATGTCTCTGCAGGGGGAAGAGGAGGGGCACTGTGTGTCTGACTAATAGGAGCGGAGCGTCACTTGTCTCTGCAGGGGAAGAGGAGGGGCACGGTGTGTCTGACTATAGGAGCGGAGCATCACTTTTCTCTGCAGGGGAGAGGAGGGGCACTGTGTGTCTGACTATAGGAGCGGAGCATCCCATGTCCTCTGCAGGGGAAGAGGAGACGCACGTGTGTCTGACTATAGGAGCGGAGCATCACTGTCTCTGCAGGGGAAGAGGAGGGGCACGGTGTGTCTGACTATAGGAGCGGAGCATCACATGTCTCTGCAGGGGAAGAGGAGGGGCACGGTGTGTCTGACTATAGGAGAGGAGAATCACATGTCTCCGCAGGGGAAGAGGAGGGGCACGGTGTGTCTGACTATAGGAGCGGAGCATCACATGTCTCTGCAGGGGAAGAGGAGGGGCACGGTGTGTCTGACTATAGGAGAGGAGCATCACTTGTCTCTGCAGGGGAAGAGGAGACGCACGGTGTGTCTGACTATAGGAGCGGAGCATCACTTGTCTCCGCAGGGGAAGAGGAGGGGCACGGTGTGTCTGACTACAGGAGCGGAGCATCACATCTCTGCAGGGGAAGAGGAGGGGCATGGTGTGTCTGACTATAGGAGCGGAGCATCACATGTCTCTGCAGGGGAAGAGGAGGGGCACGGTGTGTCTGACTACAGGAGCGGAGCATCACATGTCTCTGCAGGGGAAGAGGAGGGGCACGGTGTGTCTGACTATAGGAGCGGAGCATCCCATGTCTCTGCAGGGGAAGAGGAGGGGCACGGTGTTCTGACTATAGGAGAGGAGCATCACATGTCTCTGCAGGGGAAGAGGAGACGCACGGTGTGTCTGACTATAGGAGCGGAGCATCACTTGTCTCTGCAGGGGAAGAGGAGGGGCACGGTGTGTCTGACTATAGGAGCGGAGCATCACATGTCTTTGCAGGGGAAGAGGAGGGGCACGGTGTGTCTGACTATAGGAGAGGAGAATCACATGTCTCTGCAGGGGAAGAGGAGGAGCACAGTGTGTCTGACTATAGGAGCGGAGCATCACATGTCTCTGCAGGGGAAGAGGAGGGGCACGGTGTGTCTGACTATAGGAGCGGAGCATTACTTGTCTCTGCAGGGGAAGAGGAGGGGCACGGTGTGTCTGACTACAGGAGCGGAGTTTCACATGTCTCTGCAGGGGAAAAGGAGACGCACAGTGTGTCTGACTATAGGAGCGGAGCGTCACTTGTCTCTGCAGGGGAAGAGGAGGGGCACGGTGGTGTCTGACTAAAGGAGCGGAGCATCACATGTCTCTGCAGGGGAAGAGGAGGGGCACGGTGTGTCTGACTACAGGAGCGGAGCATCACATGTCTCTGCAGGGGAAGAGGAGGGGCACGGTGTGTCTGACTACAGGAGCGGAGCATCACATGTCTCTGCAGGGGAAGAGGAGGGGCACGGTGTGTCTGACTACAGGAGCGGAGCATCACAGTCTCTGCAGGGAAGAGGAGGGGCACGGTGTGTCTGACTATAGGAGCGGAGCATCACATGTCTCTGCAGGGGAAGAGGAGGGGCACGGTGTGTCTGACTACAGGAGCGGAGCATCACATGTCTCTGCAAGGGAAGAGGAGGGGCACGGTGTGTCTGACTACAGGAGCGGAGCGTCACATGTCTCTGCAGGGGAAGAGGAGGGGCACGGTGTGTCTGACTATAGGAGCGGAGCGTCTCTTGTATCTGCAGGGGAAGAGGAGTGGCACGGTGTGTCTGACTATAGGAGCGGAGCATCACTTGTCTCTGCAGGGGAAGAGGAGGGGCACTGTGTGTCTGACTATAGGAGCGAAGCATCACTGGTCTCTGCAGGGGAAGAGGAGGGGCACGGTGTGTCTGACTATAAGAGCAGAGGTTCACTTGTCTCTGCAGGGGAAGAGGAGGGGCACGGTGTGTCTGACTATAGGAGCGGAGCATCACTTGTCTCCGCAGGGGAAGAGGAGGGGCACGGTGTGTCTGACTATAGGAGCGGAGCATCACTTGTCTCTGCAGGGGAAGAGGAGGGGCACGGTGTGTCTGACTATAGGAGCGGAGCATCACATGTCTCTGCAGGGGAAGAGGAGGGGCACGGTGTGTCTGACTATAGGAGCGGAGCATCACTTGTCTCTGCAGGGGAAGAGGAGGGGCACGGTGTGTCTGACTATAGGAGCGGAGCATCACATGTCTCTGCAAGGGAAGAGGAGGGGCACGGTGTGTCTGACTACAGGAGCGGAGCGTCACATGTCTCTGCAGGGGAAGAGGAGGGGCACGGTGTGTCTGACTATAGGAGCGGAGCATCACTTGTCTCTGCAGGGGAAGAGGAGGGGCACGGTGTGTCTGACTATAGGAGCGGAGCATCACATGTCTCTGCAGGGGAAGAGGAGGGGCACGGTGTGTCTGACTACAGGAGCGGAGCATCACATGTCTCTGCAGGGGAAGAGGAGGGGCACGGTGTGTCTGACTACAGGAGCGGAGCATCACTTGTCTCTGCAGGGGAAGAGGAGGGGCACGGTGTGTCTGACTATAGGAGCGGAGCATCACTTGTCTCCGCAGGGGAAGAGGAGGGGCACGGTGTGTCTGACTACAGGAGCGGAGCATCACATGTCTCTGCAGGGGAAGAGGAGGGGCACGGTGTGTCTGACTATAGGAGCGGAGCATCCCATGTCTCTGCAGGGGAAGAGGAGGGGCACGGTGTGTCTGACTATAGGAGCGGAGCATCACATGTCTCCGCAGGGGAAGAGGAGGGGCACGGTGTGTCTGACTACAGGAGCGGAGCATCACATGTCTCCGCAGGGGAAGAGGAGGGGCACGGTGTGTCTGACTACAGGAGCGGAGCATCACTTGTCTCTGCAGGGGAAGAGGAGGGGCACGGTGTGTCTGACTATAGGAGCGGAGCATCACATGTCTCCGCAGGGGAAGAGGAGGGGCACGGTGTGTCTGACTACAGGAGCGGAGCATCACATGTCTCCGCAGGGGAAGAGGAGGGGCACGGTGTGTCTGACTACAGGAGCGGAGCATCACTTGTCTCTGCAGGGGAAGAGGAGGGGCACGGTGTGTCTGACTATAGGAGCGGAGCATCACATGTCTCCGCAGGGGAAGAGGAGGGGCACTGTGTGTCTGACTATAGGAGCGGAGCATCACTGGTCTCTGCAGGGGAAGAGGAGGGGCACGGTGTGTCTGACTATAGGAGAGGAGCATCACTTTTCTCTGCAGGGGAAGAGGAGACGCACGGTGTGTCTGACTATAGGAGCGGAGCATCACATGTCTCTGCAGGGGAAGAGGAGGGGCACGGTGTGTCTGACTATAGGAGCGGAGCATCACATGTCTCTGCAGGGGAAGAGGAGGGGCACTGTGTGTCTGACTATAGGAGCGGAGCGTTACTTGTCTCTGCAGGGGAAGAGGAGGGGCACGGTGTGTCTGACTATAGGAGCGGAGCATCACTTTTCTCTGCAGGGGAAGAGGAGACGCACGGTGTGTCTGACTATAGGAGCGGAGCATCACTTATCTCCGCAGGGGAAGAGGAGATGCTCCGCTCCTATAATCACTCTGTGTACTTCTTCCTTCTTCCTGGACTATATTCTGGACCGGGTTGCCCCAGCGCTATTGATGAGATGGTAACATTTGCATTCCTGTATGAAAATACTGTACTGTGGCTGATTGTCTTTATATCTGTTGTTTTCCCGTTAGTTTTTCTATTGTATATTAGTCTGTATATCTTGTTATCTACTTCTATATGTCTGTAACCCCCTGTTGTTCGCTAGGGACAGAAATATATGGTTCAGGGAATTTATCCCCTTGTTCCGGAATTTATACAGAGTCTTGGCTTTTATTCGCAATAAGCGGAAAGGTTTATAAGGAAATAATACCTGATTTTGTACTTACATTTGGGTACTAAGTACTGCGAAAAGATACCACTTTAATGGTATCGGTATAATGTGTTTTATACATGGACAAGGTTCGCTACGCTTTGTTCGCACGTAGCTAGGAATAAAAGGTTATAGGTTTATAAACGAAGTACGTAAATTGCGCACTTCACTTATTATCCATTGGTTTAATCTGATATGGACATTGATAATGACAACACTACACAACCATAACGGCAGACTCACAAACTGTGTGGACCAGTACTAGATGCTCCAATTAACACAACTGCAATAAATGTACAAAGACACATACAGTATAAACAATTGTGTTCTCTGATGACAACATCCATCCCTTCCTTAATTTTGCCTACCCTTCCAGAATGTCCATGAGGCTCCTGAAAATCGTGTCCGCCTCCCAACCACCCTGGAAAGGTGGGCAAGTCCCCTGGAATGGCCCCAGCTTCCTACAATCTTCCCTCAGGAGGGGGACGTGGGGACCTGATGACATGAATTGCATACTGGCATTGAACAGCAGGGGGCATGGCCATGATGATGCGTACGCAAAGGTCATGCCCATACTCAAGGCTCCTTTGGTGAGCTCCACCTCTGACCCTGCCCCTTCCAAGTCACGCCCATTGGCCCCCTACTTCCTGGAGAGAGCAGCCCCCAAAAAACATCAAGCCTATATAATTCCATTCACACAATAGCGCTTCTGTGTTGCATTTTTGTATAGAACAGTGGTTCTCAAACTCGATTACTCAGGATCCCACAGGTCATGTTTTCCAGGTCACCTGGAAGGAGCACTGTGTATCACCAACTGTCACATTTTAAAAATCCACAGATGACCTGGAAAACATGAACTGTGTGGGGTCCCGGAGGTTGAGTTTGAGTATCTGTGTCGTAGAAGATTAATACCCCTTTCACACCGCCGAAAAATCCGGGTCAGCGGCGGGTCAGACCCGGATCTTCGGCGGTGTAAATCCCTAACGCCGTGTCCCTTTACACGGGACTTCTACCCAGGTCCTGACCCGGGTAGAACATGGCTAGGACCTGGGTAGAGGGCGGTGTAAATGGGAACGCCGGGTCGGATGACCCGGCTCCCATTTACATGAATGAGGAACGTCCAACCTGCGGACCGCAATGTCCGCAGGTTGGACGGGTTGTCAGCCTGACACTGACAGCCGGTGCTGCTGTCTGCTATACCCTGCCGACAGCAGCGGCGGCGGGGGAGGGAGGTGAACGGATGCCTGTGTGCGGCATCCATTCACCTCCTGTGCGACGGCGGGGGGGTGCGCGCAGTGACTGGGGGCAGCCCAGCAGCTTACCTTAGTGCTGGGCTGCCCCCAGCAGCGTTCCGGTCCGGCGGCGGCGGTGATTGGCGCTTGGAGATGACATCATCCTGTCATCTTCAAGCACCGGGAGGGGAGGGGGGGTGCGGGCCGGGCTGTCCGCCCGGTGTAAATTGCACTAAACGCCGGGTCGCACCCGGCTTGAACCTGGGTCTAAAAAAGCCGGGTGCGACCCAGCGTTTTGGTGTAAAAGGGGTATAAGTGATCTGGCGTCATAGTGTTTTCAGACGCTGGAGACCTGATAGTACAAAATTCCGTGTCCTGGTTTCAATCCAGTTCCCACGCTATCTGTTCAGAATGCCGGCACTGGGGTTTGCAGTGTAAGTGATTGGCGCTTTATAAAAACTGGAGGTTTCTTACCAAATCTCTCACTTTCTGAATCTCTCATCCTATTACATTTCCCCCAAAATGCTAAAGGTTAAGCTTACAAAATAAATAAATAAGGATTTTGCCATTTTTACTCACCCAGCACATTGAGTATGACGTCCTGTCTCCCTTCTCCTGCTGCGTTCACAGCCACACATGTATAAACACCTTCATCATCGATGGACAGTGACTGGATCTGTCGGAGATGATACTGGGTTACTATCTCGTCCCCTTGGGGGTTATACAGTAACAGTAACTGGCTTCAGGGAGCTGCTCTGTGTGACTAATAAGCTGCAGTATGTCCATTCTCTACTAGTCACATGCACAGCATTACGGACCTAATTCAGGTTGGCTCAGAGACGCCGCCTGGCCAAGTTGCAGAACTTCATCGCAGGATGGCCGTATGCATGTGCAGTGTATTGATAATCGGCCGCTGTGTGAATTCGCAGCCGTGAGACACGGTCTGAATTGGGAGCCTTTGAACACTTTCCTAACGCTTCAGCTGTTTCTATTGTACTTGATTATTAAAGCTGGGTACATACCTGGCTGACAGGTAAGGGTATAAATACAGTACATACATATCCTACGTGTGATCTGTCCCGTCTGACATCATATCTGGGTGAACATTTACATGTGCCCACCGAGTTGTGATGTCACCTGCGGCCTCTGCAGCGTGTGTAAACAGGCAGGTGCGCTGATATATCACCCATCACCTGACCTGCAGTGCCCATTCAATATGTCTGTAATCGATGTCATTCACAAATATCGGGGGAACACACCAGCCAATGGGCTCACTATGGGGTACATTTACTAAGATGGGATGTTGCCCCTAGAAACTAACAGAGTCTCCATCTTGTTTATTTTCCACCTGCTAGAAGATGATAGACAGAATCTGATAGTAAATGTACCCCGATATGTCCATCTTTGGGGTTTCCTTTAAGGTGAACCGCACAAACACGTGCTATGGTGAAGGACTGGAGTCCAAGCATTGATCTACAGCGTCACAATATGGCACGAAGAGATTGTACCATCTGCCAGCTGGAAATGCGGAAACTACTGCAGACTCCCCCCGATTCCTGTGGGGCAGAGCGTTTAAGCTCAGCTTAGAGAGAGTGCTTCTGGGGACTGGTCTTACCTGCAACGTGGGTCCACTGGCTGCTAACTGGGATTGGTCCTTCCACCAGCTCACAGAGGGCGGCGGAGAGCCTGATACATCGCACTCCAGGATCACGGGCTCCCGTAATTTCGCAGACACGCTGCTGCTGCCAGTAATTCTGACCACAGGGAGCTCTGTCACAGAACAAGATGGGTCTCAGGATGTTACTTCTAGACACAATGTCTGCTTATTTCAATAAAACAATTGGCATGATGAACAAATCCCATCTTCAAGGCGACAGTGTCACCAACCCAAAAGCCTGCTGGCCTGACGGAAACATGACACTATACACTGCAGCTGTAATAAATCTAGGCGGCCATAGGAATTTCAGGGATGATGTCATACATCAACGGCCAGGAATAATAGAATGGCTAATACCTCAGAGGGAGTGACATCATTACTTAGATCACAGCTATGCAATACATGGACTGAGATATATACACTACTGGGCCTGATTCTGAGCTACAGCGCACACAACCCGAACACAACTGAGGGGAGTGCTACAGTATGTCTGCCAGAGCAGTGACCATCACTATCATCGTCACCCACACATTATAAATACAGTATAAAGTACTGTAGCAGCACGCCCGCAGCTGGTTCTCTTGTTGTTACATTGTTGCTGCCAGTTGCCACCAAAAATGACCATTTTTTGCAGTGAAAACACAAAGATTCGCAAACAATCCTAAACATCTGGTTTCCAAAGTGCAGTTTCCTTAAGTCACTAGGGGCCTTATTCAGACCTGTTAGCAAGGCTGCAATTTTTGCAAAAGACAAAACCATGCTGCACTGCAGGTGGGGCAGATGTAACATGTGCAGAGAGAGTTTATTTGGGTGAGTTATTTAGTTTCTGTGCAGGGTAAATACTGGCTGCATTATTCTTACACTGCAATTTAGATTTCAGCTTGAACACACCCCACCCAAATCTAACTCTCTCTGCACATGTTACTTCTGCCCCACCTGCAGTGCACATGGTTTTATCCATCTGCAAAAATTGCAGCCTTGATAACAGGTCTGAATCAAGCCCCCGATTTGGCCGCATTCATTCTTGTAAATGATTAGAATCAGGCCCATGAGAAACAATAAAGTAAAGAGGCCGCTACATTAATTCAGTAGATTATTCTGGATGGACAGGAGCTTCCTGCTGGTGTGGTATGGCGATCCGGCAATCGGGATCCTGAAGGTCAGTATGCCCACATCGGAATCCCGACTGCCGGTGCTCTGATAGAGGGCGAGCGCAAAGAAGCCCTCGCCACAAGTTCTATTCTCCCTCTATGGGGGTCGCGGACCCCCACAAGAGAGAATAGCCCCGACTGTCAGGGATTTAAGCAGTGGAGATTCCGATGTCGGAGTACTGACCATCGGTATCCCGACTGTTGGGCCGTCATCCGGCACCCGCTTCATGCGTCACCAATGAACAGAGACCAACATGTAGCTTCACAACAGATGCCAAATACAGCTGTAAGTATTGGGGGGAGCTCGCCCCTTATTTTTGAAACCTCAGACTATGGGGAAGTCACCCTATGCCCCCAGGACTAAACTATATGCAAATAATGTGACTGCTGTATGAAGCAGGTGAGTGATGGGTTACCCTGTATGGGTGTGGTATGGGGCTCCGACGTTCAGAACCCCCTGTATATGGCGTCATATAGTGACAGCACCTGCGCTTACCCTGCACCAACACGTCCACGCCTTCCTCTGCGGATCCAGCAGCACTTTCAGCTTTACACGTGTATCTGCCAGCATGTCCGGACTGTGTGAGACGGATCGCCAAGGTCCTCCCTCCATCTAATACCTCCAGACCATCCTGATCAGCCACAGGGCGGCCATTCCTCAGCCACCTGCAGAGGACACAGTGACATCCCAGGGGAAATGATTAGGAAATGCTGTTATTAATGGAATGATTGTTATTAAGCTTGTAGCACACAGTTATTAAAGCAAGAGGAATTGTAACACAGACAGAAAGTGGGCACTTCTGGGATCACTAGCACCTTAAAGCCCCATTTACACTACCCTATACCCCCCCCCCCCCCGCCACCGATATTGGCAACGTCAGGGACCCGGCTTGGGGGGGTGCCAGGCGCATACACACTACCCTATACCCCCCCCGCCACTGATATTGGCAGCGTCAGGGACCCTACGAAGGGGGGCAGGGGATAGGCATGGGCAGGTGCACACACACTTGACGATGACTGCTCCGAGGTGAGTGATGGCGGGGGGTGGCTGGGGGAGGGACGGCCGTGCTGCAGCATGGCCATCGTTAACAATGACCTCTCTCATCTGGAAATGCTTGGAGGGGGTCGTTAATGACGTGCAGTGGTTTGGGTTGTTAACGAGGTGCAGGGGTTTGCATCGTTAATGACAGGGAGCATATACACTAGGCGATATTGTCCACAATACCCCTTAGAAAGCCATTTCTGTGTGTATGGGCTATATGTACAGTATATATGTTCTAAATCCCACTAACCCTATAGAATGATGGTAATACTGTAGCTGTCCAGGAATGATGGTTCTGAAGCTACAAATAATTATATGCAACCATGGCAACCATAGCTGGACCAGAATTCCCATTCGCTGGCTTCCAGTCTCTGGGCCTTATTCAGGCTTGATGACTGCGGTGTGAATTTCCAGAGGTCTGTGATCAGATAATCGCCACAAAGACAGACTGAAAACCCGCCCCATGCAAGTCTGCAAATAAAATATCGCAGATCGGTGGCCATTCACTAATCACTCACCATCGATGATTTACCCAGTCAGTGTGTGTACTCTGACCCTTCCACAGCTCTGTGACAGAATCAGGGTGAGCGAGGTCGGAGCTGAGGTCACACACCCTCCCTGAAACCGCGGGGGGGGGGGGGGGGGCAGCTGCATTTGTCCTGACACTGCCAGTAAACAACTTACACTGTTTACACTACCCTCTACCCAGGTCCTGCCCGTGTTCTACCCTGGTCAGAACTTGGGTAGAATTCCCATGTAAATGGGCACGGGTTAACCCCGTTTACACCACCCCTGACCTGGGTCCACAAGGGAAAAACCCATGTTTTTGTGGCGGTGTAAAAGGGGTATAATTGGGGATGCATGTCGACATTGACACCAAAAAAAATTAGAAAAACCAATGTCTACCTTTTCATGTGTTTACCTTTCATGTTGACCTATTGCATTTTGACCGTTTGGGGTAGACTCATTGACTATCTATACACCTTTATAATAATCCACACGTGTGTAACGATCACGCCTACATGAATGGCCAGCAGAAGACGAGTATGACAGAACTGGACATTATACAGCCAATCACACAGCACTTACCACACTCTGGGAGTAGGGTGACCAGTAACGTGACACGACAGATCTAACGGGTCATTTACTGTCACAGTCACATGGTCAGAAACACCACTAATCTGCACGTTGGGAGGAACTGGAGAGAAAAGAAACATTTTCATTCATTTGCATAATTATATAGATCAATGATTCCCTAATTCAGACCTCAATCAGCAGTCCAGGTGTTAAGGATATGCATGCTTGTCCAAAGGGGGTTTAAAAAGTCAGTTGGATTTAACCATTCTCATCCAGGGATATCCATAAAACATGTACGATTAGGGTGCCTTGAGGACCAAGGGCCTAATTCAGCTTGGATTCCTAACTAGAGAAAATCCAGTTGCCTGCAATCAAAAAGTCGCCGCCCAGCAAAAAAAACATTAACCGCCCATTGCACAACTACGAAAGCATCCGGAACAGAGTAAGTCTAGGGTTCCGGCTCATCTGAAGAATCAGGCTGCGATCGGTCATTGCTGACTTCAGAGACCCACTCAATAGACACCTGGGCACGCCGGCGTTTTCACAAACACACCCAGAACACGCCATGTTTCCACCCCTAAACATGTTAATCAAACTGCACGCACAGAGTAGGTCAATAATCAACCGCAAATTCTCTAAATAGTGGTCCATGCAGAATTAGACCCCAAGTCTGGCAATCACTGATACAGATACAATCTCATCCATGTTCTAATGGGTGCCGGGTGCCGCTCCGACAGGGGGGGATCCCGACAGTCAGTATCCCAACGTTAGAATCACGACTGCCAGTGCTCCGACAGGGGGGGATCCCGACAGTCAGTATCCCGACGTTAGAATCACGACTGCCAGTGCTCCGACAGGGGGGGATCCCGACAGTCAGTATCCCGACGTTAGAATCACGACTGCCAGTGCTCCGACAGTGGGGATCCCGACAGTCAGTATCCCGACGTTAGAATCGCGACTGCCAGTGCTCCGACAGTGGGGATCCCGACAGTCAGTATCCCGACGTTAGAATCGCGACTGCCAGTGCTCCGACAGTGGGGATCCCGACAGTCAGTATCCCGACGTTAGAATCGCGACTGCCAGTGCTCCGACAGTGGGGATCCCGACAGTCAGTATCCCGACGTTAGAATCGCGACTGCCAGTGCTCCGACAGTGGGGATCCCGACAGTCAGTATCCCGACGTTAGAATCACGACTGCCAGTGCTCCGACAGTGGAGATCCCGACAGTCAGTATCCCGACGTTAGAATCACGACTGCCAGTGCTCCGACAGTGGGGATCCCGACAGTCAGTATCCCGACGTTAGAATCGCGACTGCCAGTGCTCCGACAGTGGGGATCCCGACAGTCAGTATCCCGACGTTAGAATCGCGACTGCCAGTGCTCCGACAGTGGGGATCCCGACAGTCAGTATCCCGACGTTAGAATCGCGACTGCCAGTGCTCCGACAGTGGGGATCCCGACAGTCAGTATCCCGACGTTAGAATCGCGACTGCCAGTGCTCCGACAGTGGGGATCCCGACAGTCAGTATCCCGACGTTAGAATCACGACTGCCAGTGCTCCGACAGTGGAGATCCCGACAGTCAGTATCCCGACGTTAGAATCGCGACTGCCAGTGCTCCGACAGTGGGGATCCCGACAGTCAGTATCCCGACGTTAGAATCGCGACTGCCAGTGCTCCGACAGTGGGGATCCCGACAGTCAGTATCCCGACGTTAGAATTGCGACTGCCAGTGCTCCGACAGTGGGGATCCCGACAGTCAGTATCCCGACGTTAGAATCACGACTGCCAGTGCTCCGACAGTGGAGATCCCGACAGTCAGTATCCCGACGTTAGAATCGCGACTGCCAGTGCTCCGACAGTGGGGATCCCGACAGTCAGTATCCCGACGTTAGAATCGCGACTGCCAGTGCTCCGACAGTGGGGATCCCGACAGTCAGTATCCCGACGTTAGAATCACGACTGCCAGTGCTCCGACAGTGGAGATCCCGACAGTCAGTATCCCGACGTTAGAATCACGACTGCCAGTGCTCCGACAGTGGGGATCCCGACAGTCAGTATCCCGACGTTAGAATCGCGACTGCCAGTGCTCCGACAGTGGGGATCCCGACAGTCAGTATCCCGACGTTAGAATCGCGACTGCCAGTGCTCCGACAGTGGGGATCCCGACAGTCAGTATCCCGACGTTAGAATCGCGACTGCCAGTGCTCCGACAGTGGGGATCCCGACAGTCAGTATCCCGACGTTAGAATCGCGACTGCCAGTGCTCCGACAGTGGGGATCCCGACAGTCAGTATCCCGACGTTAGAATCACGACTGCCAGTGCTCCGACAGTGGAGATCCCGACAGTCAGTATCCCGACGTTAGAATCGCGACTGCCAGTGCTCCGACAGTGGGGATCCCGACAGTCAGTATCCCGACGTTAGAATCGCGACTGCCAGTGCTCCGACAGTGGGGATCCCGACAGTCAGTATCCCGACGTTAGAATCGCGACTGCCAGTGCTCCGACAGTGGGGATCCCGACAGTCAGTATCCCGACGTTAGAATCACGACTGCCAGTGCTCCGACAGTGGAGATCCCGACAGTCAGTATCCCGACGTTAGAATCGCGACTGCCAGTGCTCCGACAGTGGGGATCCCGACAGTCAGTATCCCGACGTTAGAATCGCGACTGCCAGTGCTCCGACAGTGGGGATCCCGACAGTCAGTATCCCGACGTTAGAATCGCGACTGCCAGTGCACCGACAGTGGGGATCCCGACAGTCAGTATCCCGACGTTAGAATCGCGACTGCCAGTGCTCTGACAGTTGGGATCCCGACAGTCAGTATCCCGACGTTAGAATCGCGACTGCCAGTGCTCCGACAGTGGGGGTCCTGACTCACTGCGGCTATTCTCCCCTCCGACCCCCATAGAGGGAGAATAGAAGCTGTGTTGAGCGTAGTGAGCCACCGAGCCTGCAGCGTGGCAAGCGCAGCGAGCCCGCAAGGGGCTTCATTGCACTTGCCCCCCCGTCGGAGCGCCATACCACACCCGTTCTAACGGCCTTACATATGATGAGGTTATTATTAGAGAGTTAGTTCCGTATCTTACCGAGAACTTCCACAGAGTATTGTAAGGTAGTTTCCCCAGCCAGGCTGATGGCAACACAGGTGAAGGTCCCCTGAGAACTCTCGGTCACTGCAGCAAGACTTAGTGTCCGTCCGCCATCTTTGATCTCCAGTCCTTCTCTCTCAGTCACCAAAAGTCCATCTTTAAGCCATGAAAGGACTGGAGGTGGGTGACCGGTCGCAGGGCACTCTAAATCCAGCGGACGGCCCAGCACGGATTTAATGCTCACTGGCTTCACCCCTCCACCATCAATATGCGGGGCAACTGGAGACAGAAGAATCACAGTATCATGCATATATTATTTATTTGTCACTGGCTTGGGGACCCACTAAGAGTTGGATTTAATAAGTCTCCCATTAAAAGGATGTGAAACCTACCATAAACCTCCAGCAGGTAAGATTTTTCAACAGTGCCGGCGTGGTTATTGGCTCTGCAGGTATATATGCCAGTATCAGATAGTTGTACCCGATTCAGCTGCAAGCTCCTCCCACTTTCCTTGTATGTGGCTCTAGGGCTGGATACGATTGGACGCTTGTCCTTAAACCATGTGATGCTGGGAGTGGGAGATCCCTTTGCTTCACACTTTAACACCACAGACCCATGCAGCAGAGAGGCCATTGTTGTTGTCTCATTGGAGGACCAGATAGTGGGCGGAGCTGTGTAAAACAAAGCAGATATATGGGAGTGCACCTATTAATGTGTGTCAGTGCTAGCAAGCAGTTCTGTATACTCCGTTTTCCTCTACATGCGGTCATACTTCCACAATAGTTTATCCTGTTTCCCTATACCAGTGGTTCCCAACCCTGGTCCTCAAGTACCCCCAACAGTGCATGTTTTGCAGGTCTCCACACAGAATCACAAGTGCTATAATTAGCTCCACATGTGGATCTTTTCAAATGTGCCTGAATGATGAGTGCACCTGCCCGGTGACCTGGAAAACGTGCACTGTTGTGGGTACTTGAGGACCAGGGTTGGGAACCACTGCCCTATACAATGCCTTGGATCATCCCATAAAATGCTGTACAATAATAATAATAATGTACAGTACACTGCAGCAGCATTTTGGTTTACAGCTGTCTTTGGTCTCCACATACATAACTCAGGATACGGCTGTGTCTAGATTCACTTCTGTTTTATTGACAGGATGTGACGTTAGGTGAGGGCGGAAGTTGCCCTCACAGCATTTATTATTGTCAGGGCAGCCGAGAGGGGGGGGGAGCAGGTACTAATTACCCGGGCCCAGGCTTGCTGGAGGGGCCCCGCGGGGGCCCTGGTCTGACACCTCCCTACCCCCTCCGTCCCTCCCGGGTAGCAACAGCAGCACACACTTCTACAGCATGTGCTGTGCTGATAGCAAGCTCAGCATGAGTGTCTCACTGAGAGGTCATGCTGAGCCTGCTGCCAGAACAGCACATGCTGTAGGTGTGTGCTGCTGCTGAGATTACAGTTTTTAGAGTTATCTTTCACCCTCCTCTAAACATTTTGGGGGCGTGGCCTAAGTGCGGGAGGTGCCCCCCCCACACTTAGGCCACGCCCCCAAAATGTTACCGGGGCCCGGCATTCCTCTCGGCTGCCCTGATTATTGTATCTGTAATATCTGTATTATACATAGATGTAGCTTATTTTCTTTATTTGCGCATGCTCACAACGTCTATTCCTGGAGACAGAGCGGCTGGGGGCAGGGGTGTAACTAGATATTTATAGGCCCCATAGCAAAGGTTTGTAAGGGCCCCCTATTTAGCAACTGATGGTGATAAATGTATGCAAAACATATTACTTAAACAGTAAAGATGGGCCGCATAGCAGCTGCATCCCCTGCACCTATGGTAGTTACGCCCTTGGCTGGGGGCATGCCACTGTCCATGCCCCCACAGCAGCAAATATGCGGGTGTCCCCAAAATTTTGAGCACATGCCTTCAGCATGCACAGGCATACCTCCCGACTTTTATAAGGTGAGAATAGGGACACTAAAAGGGGGCGTGGTGTATGCAAATGAGTGAGGCTTATGCAAATTAGGCAGCACCCTCGTTTTCAGCCGCGAATAGACGCGTCTATTCTGTGAGATGGGGGGGACTCCCAACTGCCCCACCCCCCGCAGCGGGACACTGCCGGCCGCGGGAGGGACGCGGGAACGTCCCCAAAAATCGGGACGTTCCCGCGTTTAGCGGGACAGTTGGGAGGTATGCACAGGGTCCCACTTCCGTCACCACAAGTTGGGAGGTATGATGTTGTGATATGGAAACTTTAGTAAATATTAACCCTAGAATGTCTGTGTGTGTGCATGTGGTAGGGAATATAGATTGTAAGCTCCACTGGGGCAGGGACTGATGTTAATGTTTAACTACAGTATACTCTGTACAGTGCTGCGGAATGTGTGTGCGCTATATAATAACTGGTAATAATATTCTCTGTACAGCGCTGTGGAATATGTGTGCGCTATATAATAACTGGTAATAATATTCTCTGTACAGCGCTGCGGAATATGTGTGCGCTATATAATAACTGGTAATAATATTCTCTGTACAGCGCTGCGGAATATGGGTGCACTATATGTAATATAACTGGTAATAATAGTCTCTGTACAGCGCTGTGGAATATGTGTGCACTATATAATAACTGGTAATAATATTCTCTGTACAGCGCTGCGGAATATGTGTGCGCTATATAATAACTGGTAATAATAGTCTCTGTACAGCGCTGTGGAATATGTGTGCGCTATATAATATAACTGGTAATAATAATCTCTGTACAGCGCTTTGGAATATGTGTGCGCTATATAAATAACTGGTAATAATAGTCTCTGTACAGCGCTGTGGAATATGTGTGCACTATATAATAACTGGTAATAATATTCTCTGTACAGCGCTGTGGAATATGTGTGAGCTATATAATAACTGGTAATAATAGTCTGTACAGCACTGTGGAATATGTGTGCGCTATATAAAATAACTGGTAATAATATTCTCTGTACAGTGCTGCGGAATATGTGTGCGCTATATAATAACTGGTAATAATAATCTCTGTACAGCGCTGCGGAATATGTTTGCGCTATGTAATATAACTGGTAATAATAGTCTCTGTACAGCGCTGTGGAATATGTGTGCGCTATATAAATAAGTGGTAATAATAATCTCTGTATAGCGCTGCGGAATATGTGTGCACTATATAATAACTGGTAATAATAGTCTCTGTACAGCGCTGCGGAATATGTGTGCGCTATATAATAACTGGTAATAATATTCTTTGTACAGCGCTGCGGAATATGTGTCCTCTATATAAATTACTGGTAATACTCTCTGTACAGCGCTGTGGAATATGTGTGCGCTATATAATAACTGGTAATAATAGTCTCTGTACAGCGCTGCAGAATATGTGTGCGCTATATAATAACTGGTAATAATATTCTTTGTACAGCGCTGCGGAATATGTGTCCTCTATATAAATTACTGGTAATAATATTCTCTGTACAGCGCTGTGGAATATGTGTGCTATATAATAACTGGTAATAATATTCTCTGTACAGCGCTGCACAATATGTGTGCGCTATATAATAACTGGTAATAATAATCTCTGTACAGTGCTGCGGAATATGTGTGCGCCATATAAATAACTGGTAATAATAATCTTTGTACAGCGCTGCGGAATATGTGTGCGCTATATAAATTACTGGTAATACTCTCTGTACATCGCTGTGGAATATGTGTGCGCTATATAAGAAACTGTAAATAAATACATATGGAAACTTTAGTGCTGTGCCCTGTGATGCCAGATGTGATCAGTAGGTGGCGCACTAATACAGATACATATTCCTGTGCTCTCTCTTGCATATTAAGAATCAGGTCTATAAATCAGTCTTTCCTCCCAGAAGCAGTTTTACATTTTTATACCCAGGCAATTCACAAAGCGATTTCTCGGCGGTCAGTCTGGGGCCTGGAGCTGAGGACCAGACATTATTCCATACACTGAGAACTTACTGAGGATCTTTAGGTTGAAGTCTTTGACTTGTTGTCCTGCGTGATTATAGGCCAGGCACTGGTATCTGCCCTGATGTGACAGCTTTGTGCCGGTCACTCTGAGGACTTGTCCTCCCTCCAGGAGCTGAGTGTGAGCATCCCCCGGAAACACTGGTCTAAAGCAAGAGAACAGATTGTGAATGACATGCAGCATGGAGAATGTACACTGTGATATAGAGCCAGATGTACTAAACCTGAAGAGTGATAACATGGAGAGTGATAAAACATCGGCCAATCAGCTCCTACCTGTCATGTCACAGGCTGTGTTTGATAAATAACAGGTAGGAGCGGATTGGCTGGCGGCTTATCACTCTGCATGTTATCACTTCTTCAGAGCTTAGTACATCTCACCCATAATATGGCAATATATGGGGACAATGACAGCGTTCCATGTGTACATCTCAGAGTATGATGGCTCCAATGTCCCCTTCTGTATGTGGGAAGGGGTCATTGGGCCTGTCCTGGTTAGGTGCACAGGGTTGGAAGGTCAGTAAGCATTGGGGTGACTCACATGAGTTTTTATTTATATTAATATTGATGTTATTCTCCCACCGCGCCGCAGTGGATGGTACCGCCACATGGGATGTTATCTATGGGCAGCCAATCAGAATTTACTTAGCACCCGTAAGAAGATAATAGACAGGATCTGATTGGTTGCCCATAGCAACATCCCATGTAAGAAGTAGGGGTAAATTTACTAAGATGAGACTTTTATTGAAGATGGGATGTTGCCCATAGCAACCAATCAGATTCTACTTATTTATTTAGCACCTTGTAGAAGATAATAGTTAGAATCTGATTGGTTGCTATGGGCAACATCTCATCTGCAATAGAACTCCCATCTTAAATGTACCCCTACATACAGTGAATAACATGTACTGAGGTTGGGGAGGTAAATGTGCAGTAACCCATAGCAACAATCAGCTATTTCTTTCCATTTTGTAGTTTATACAAGATAAAGCAACTGTTCATTTTTGGATGCAGCGCTGGGGTTCTATATACCAAAGCTGCTGCCTCCCGGCACATTTGGGGAGAATAAACTGAATACCGGTGTTTTGCACAGAAATGGGGCCAATTGCTTGTTTACTAGGTGCATCAGTCCCCTTAAAGGCACGCCCCCTAACCACAAAGCCACGCCTCCTATATGCATTCCTGCAGTGCCGGTAATCAGAATCTTGGGGCCCAGTACACTGGCATATCAGAAACCCCAACTCTGCCCCCTATGTACTGTACTTCTGAGGTGCCCCTGTATGTGGTAGTATCTCATCTGTACAGTGCACAACACAATATGATATATAGATAAATGTGATATTGCACCGATGTACTGTACTTCTGAGGTGCCCCTGTATGTGGTAGTACAGTATCTCATCTGTACAGTGCACAGCACAATATGATATATAGATAAATGTGATATTGCACCGATGTACTGTACTTCTGAGGTGCACCTGTATGTGGTAGTATCTCATCTGTACAGTGCACAGCACAATATGATATATACATAAATGTGATATTGCACCGATGTACTGTACTTCTGAGGTGCCCCTGTATGTGGTAGTATCTCATCTGTACAGTGCACAACACAATATGATATATAGA
Organism: Crinia signifera; assembly: GCF_055691185.1. NCBI lineage: Eukaryota > Metazoa > Chordata > Amphibia > Anura > Myobatrachidae > Crinia > Crinia signifera. Next base: position 1,300,627 of record NC_139225.1, on the reverse strand, counting down.
TAAATGTGAGATTGCACCGATGTACTGTACTTCTGAGGTGCCCCTGTATGTGGTAGTATCTCATCTGTACAGTGCACAACACAATATGACATATCGATAAATGTGATATTGCACCGATGTACTGTACTTCTGAGGTGCCCCTGTATGTGGTAGTATCTCATCTGTACAGTGCACAACACAATATGATATATAGATAAATGTGATATTGCACCGATGTACTGTACTTCTGAGGTGCCCCTGTATGTGGTAGTACAGTATCTCATCTGTACAGTGCACAGCACAATATGATATATAGATAAATGTGATATTGCACCGATGTACTGTACTTCTGAGGTGCACCTGTATGTGGTAGTATCTCATCTGTACAGTGCACAACAGAATATGATATATAGATAAATGTGAGATTGCACCGATGTACTGTACTTCTGAGGTGCCCCTGTATGTGGTAGTATCTCATCTGTACAGTGCACAACACAATATGATATATAGATAAATGTGAGATTGCACCGATGTACTGTACTTCTGAGGTGCCCCTGTATGTGGTAGTATCTCATCTGTACAGTGCACAACACAATATGATATATAGATAAATGTGATATTGCACCGATGTACTGTACTTCTGAGGTGCACCTGTATGTGGTAGTACAGTATCTCATCTGTACAGTGCACAACACAATGTGGTATATAGATAAATGTGATATTGCACCGATGTACTGTACTTCTGAGGTGCCCCTGTATGTGATAGTACAGTATCTCATCTGTACAGTGCACAACACAATATGATATATAGATAAATGTGAGATTGCACCGATGTACTGTACTTCTGAGGTGCCCCTGTATGTGGTAGTATCTCATCTGTACAGTGCACAACACAATATGATATATAGATAAATGTGACATTGCCCCAATGTACTGTACTTCTGAGGTGCCCCTGTATGTGGTAGTATCTCATCTGTACAGTGCACAACACAATATGATATATAGATAAATGTGAGATTGCACCGATGTACTGTACTTCTGAGGTGCCCCTGTATGTGGTAGTATCTCATCTGTACAGTGCACAACACAATATGATATATAGATAAATGTGATATTGCACCGATGTACTGTACTTCTGAGGTGCCCCTGTATGTGATAGTACAGTATCTCATCTGTACAGTGCACAGCACAATATGATATATAGATAAATGTGATATTGCACCGATGTACTGTACTTCTGAGGTGCACCTGTATGTGGTAGTATCTCATCTGTACAGCGCACAGCACAATATGATATATACATAAATGTGATATTGCACCGATGTACTGTACTTCTGAGGTGCACCTGTATGTGGTAGTATCTCATCTGTACAGTGCACAGCACAATATGGTATATAGATAAATGTGAGATTGCACCGATGTACTGTACTTCTGAGGTGCACCTGTATGTGGTAGTACAGTATTTCATCTGTACAGTGCACAGCACAATATGATATATAGATAAATGTGATATTGCACCGATGTACTGTACTTCTGAGGTGCCCCTGTATGTGGTAGTATCTCATCTGTACAGTGCACAACAGAATATGGTATATAGATAAATGTGATATTGCACCGATGTACTGTACTTCTGAGGTGCCCCTGTATGTGGTAGTATCTCATCTGTACAGTGCACAACACAATATGATATATAGATAAATGTGACATTGCCCCAATGTACTGTACTTCTGAGGTGCCCCTGTATGTGGTAGTATCTCATCTGTACAGTGCACAACACAATATGATATATAGATAAATGTGAGATTGCACCGATGTACTGTACTTCTGAGGTGCACCTGTATGTGGTAGTACAGTATTTCATCTGTACAGTGCACAGCACAATATGATATATAGATAAATGTGATATTGCACCGATGTACTGTACTTCTGAGGTGCCCCTGTATGTGGTAGTATCTCATCTGTACAGTGCACAACAGAATATGGTATATAGATAAATGTGATATTGCACCGATGTACTGTACTTCTGAGGTGCCCCTGTATGTGGTAGTATCTCATCTGTACAGTGCACAACACAATATGATATATAGATAAATGTGACATTGCCCCAATGTACTGTACTTCTGAGGTGCCCCTGTATGTGGTAGTATCTCATCTGTACAGTGCACAACACAATATGATATATAGATAAATGTGAGATTGCACCGATGTACTGTACTTCTGAGGTGCCCCTGTATGTGGTAGTATCTCATCTGTACAGTGCACAACACAATATGATATATAGATAAATGTGATATTGCACCGATGTACTGTACTTCTGAGGTGCACCTGTATGTGGTAGTATCTCATCTGTACAGTGCACAGCACAATATGATATATACATAAATGTGATATTGCACCGATGTACTGTACTTCTGAGGTGCACCTGTATGTGATAGTACAGTATCTCATCTGTACAGTGCACAGCACAATATGATATATAGATAAATGTGATATTGCACCGATGTACTGTACTTCTGAGGTGCACCTGTATGTGGTAGTATCTCATCTGTACAGTGCACAGCACAATATGATATATACATAAATGTGATATTGCACCGATGTACTGTACTTCTGAGGTGCACCTGTATGTGATAGTACAGTATCTCATCTGTACAGTGCACAACACAATATGATATATAGATAAATGTGATATTGCACCGATGTACTGTACTTCTGAGGTGCACCTGTATGTGGTAGTATCTCATCTGTACAGTGCACAGCACAATATGGTATATAGATAAATGTGATATTGCACCGATGTACTGTACTTCTGAGGTGCACCTGTATGTGGTAGTATCTCATCTGTACAGTGCACAGCACAATATGATATATAGATAAATGTGATATTGCACCGATGTACTGTACTTCTGAGGTGCACCTGTATGTGGTAGTATCTCATCTGTACAGTGCACAACACAATATGGTATATAGATAAATGTGATATTGCACCGATGTACTGTACTTCTGAGGTGCCCCTGTATGTGGTAGTACAGTATCTCATCTGTACAGTGCACAGCACAATATGATATATAGATAAATGTGATATTGCACCGATGTACTGTACTTCTGAGGTGCACCTGTATGTGGTAGTATATCATCTGTACAGTGCACAGCACAATATGACATATAGATAAATGTGATATTGCACCGATGTACTGTACTTCTGAGGTGCACCTGTATGTGGTAGTACAGTATCTCATCTGTACAGTGCACAGCACAATATGATATATAGATAAATGTGATATTGCACCGATGTACTGTACTTCTGAGGTGCACCTGTATGTGGTAGTATCTCATCTGTACAGTGCACAACACAATATGGTATATAGATAAATGTGATATTGCACCGATGTACTGTACTTCTGAGGTGCCCCTGTATGTGGTAGTACAGTATCTCATCTGTACAGTGCACAGCACAATATGATATATAGATAAATGTGATATTGCCCCAATGTACTGTACTTCTGAGGTGCACCTGTATGTGGTAGTATATCATCTGTACAGTGCACAACACAATATGGTATATAGATAAATGTGATATTGCACCGATGTACTGTACTTCTGAGGTGCCCCTGTACGTGGTAGTATCTCATCTGTACAGTGCACAGCACAATATGACATATAGATAAATGTGATATTGCACCGATGTACTGTACTTCTGAGGTGCCCCTGTATGTGGTAGTATCTCATCTGTACAGTGCACAACACAATATGATATATAGATAAATGTGACTGATATTGCACCGATGTACTGTACTTCTGAAGTGCCCCTGTATGTGGTAGTTTCTCATCTGTACAGTGCACAGCACAATATGGTATATAGATAAATGTGATATTGCACCGATGTACTGTACTTCTGAGGTGCACCTGTATGTGGTAGTACAGTATTTCATCTGTACAGTGCACAGCACAATATGATATATAGATAAATGTGATATTGCACCGATGTACTGTACTTCTGAGGTGCACCTGTATGTGGTAGTATCTCATCTGTACAGTGCACAGCACAATATGATATATAGATAAATGTGATATTGCACCGATGTACTGTACTTCTGAGGTGCCCCTGTATGTGGTAGTATCTCATCTGTACAGTGCACAACAGAATATGGTATATAGATAAATGTGATATTGCACCGATGTACTGTACTTCTGAGGTGCCCCTGTATGTGGTAGTATCTCATCTGTACAGTGCACAACACAATATGACATATCGATAAATGTGATATTGCACCGATGTACTGTACTTCTGAGGTGTACCTGTATGTGGTAGTATCTCATCTGTACAGTGCACAGCACAATATGATATATAGATAAATGTGATATTGCACCGATGTACTGTACTTCTGAGGTGCACCTGTATGTGGTAGTACAGTATCTCATCTGTACAGTGCACAATAGAATATGGTATATAGATAAATGTGACTGATATTGCACCGATGTACTGTACTTCTGAGGTGCACCTGTATGTGGTAGTATCTCATCTGTACAGTGCACAGCACAATATGACATATAGATAAATGTGATATTGCACCGATGTACTGTACTTCTGAGGTGCCCCTGTATGTGGTAGTATCTCATCTGTACAGTGCACAACAGAATATGATATATAGATAAATGTGATATTGCACCGATGTACTGTACTTCTGAGGTGCACCTGTATGTGGTAGTACAGTATCTCATCTGTACAGTGCACAATAGAATATGGTATATAGATAAATGTGATATTGCACCGATGTACTGTACTTCTGAGGTGCCCCTGTATGTGGTAGTGTCTCATCTGTACAGTGCACAGCACAATATGACATATAGATAAATGTGATATTGCACCGATGTACTGTACTTCTGAGGTGCACCTGTATGTGGTAGTATCTCATCTGTACAGTGCACAGCACAATATGATATATAGATAAATGTGATATTGCACCGATGTACTGTACTTCTGAGGTGCCCCTGTATGTGGTAGTATCTCATCTGTACAGTGCACAGCACAATATGATATATAGATAAATGTGATATTGCACCGATGTACTGTACTTCTGAGGTGCACCTGTATGTGGTAGTATCTCATCTGTACAGTGCACAACAGAATATGGTATATAGATAAATGTGATATTGCACCGATGTACTGTACTTCTGAGGTGCCCCTGTATGTGGTAGTGTCTCATCTGTACAGTGCACAGCACAATATGACATATAGATAAATGTGATATTGCACCGATGTACTGTACTTCTGAGGTGCCCCTGTATGTGGTAGTACAGTATCTCATCTGTACAGTGCACAACAGAATATGATATATAGATAAATGTGATATTGCACCGATGTACTGTACTTCTGAGGTGCCCCTGTATGTGGTAGTATCTCATCTGTACAGTGCACAGCACAATATGATATATAGATAAATGTGATATTGCACCCATGTACTGTACTTCTGAGGTGCCCCTGTATGTGGTAGTACAGTATTTCATCTGTACAGTGCACAACAGAATATGATATATAGATAAATGTGATATTGCACCGATGTACTGTACTTCTGAGGTGCCCCTGTATGTGGTAGTATCTCATCTGTACAGTGCACAGCACAATATGACATATAGATAAATGTGATATTGCACCGATGTACTGTACTTCTGAGGTGCCCCTGTATGTGGTAGTATCTCATCTGTACAGTGCACAGCACAATATGATATATAGATAAATGTGATATTGCACCCATGTACTGTACTTCTGAGGTGCCCCTGTATGTGGTAGTACAGTATCTCATCTGTAAAGTACAGAATATGATATATACTGTAGATAAATGTCAGATGACTACAGTTCAGTGTTGATGGCCATGAAACGTAATTGTGGTGAAGTCTATTAAATGTAACATTATTAATACAATTTCTCTTGCTATCACAACCCTCCCTAGTGTTGTAAGGAAGACACCCTCCTTCCCCTTCTGTGCTGTTGCCACTAGCGATACATGTCTGCCAGAACAGCCTCTGGCGCCGCTCTGTTTTGACTGCAAGTTGCCGTTTCTAGGGAGGGTCATCTCCCAGTGTGCCGCAAGCATCAGACACACTCTCACACACACACTCACACAGACCTCTGCAGCAGCTGCCTGACCTCACAGGTGTGCAAAGAGAACCTCACTCATACATAACGGAACTGAGACCTCCAGGAAAGTTCCCATCCTCCTCTAGTCAGTTTTTATTCCTCCCTAATTTGTACAGTTATCCCTCTCATAGCATTGGGAAGGCAATGGACAGGACACCTGTCATTGTATTCATAAAACGGCTGATCTTCTAAGTTCTGTTTGGGGCAGAGGTTATCGTTGTGTCCAGCGGCTCTCCTGTTGTTGATAACCGGAATTGCATCTCCCAGCATGCTCAGAGGAAAGGATCAACCGCTGGAAGTGTATCAGACATAAATAATTGTTAAATAAATAAGGGTCTTTCAATATTTGCTGGATTTTAAAAAAAAAGCATCCTGCGAGAAAAACGCAGGCGTGCCAGAAAAAAACGCTGGGAGTGTCTGGAGAAACGCAGGCGTGCCCGACTGTTATAGGGGAGAGTGTGTGACGACAGCTCCAGCCCGGATATGCCATTTTACAGCTCACCACGAAGTAAGACCAGGGCTGCGCGGTTCCTGCGATGACTTGTGTACAAGCCTGTTACCATGGGTTTTGGACATTTTCGCTCGGCTGTGAATGGATGTGTAGCACAGCGAGCACATTAATTTACAAGGCGGGATTCAGTCTAACAAGAAAGCTTCTACCTGAAAGCTGGCTGCTGCAAACTCACGTCCGTGTGATCAGGTGTGAATTACCCCCAAAGTCTCACACATCCTGCTTTTCCCGCAGTGGAACTGTAACATACTTGCCTTCTTTTGAAATTTAGTTTCAGGGAGATTATAGTTAGTAGGGGCGTGTCTAGCTCCATATATGGAGAGATTGTGAACGTGGCATCTAGAAGCGTGGTTGTGTCATTTAAAATGACTTCTGACCAAATGTAGATGAGCCCCAAAGCAGCTAGTAAGAGATACTATACTTGGTAACGTGCTGGGAAATGGCGCTGATGGTGCAATGTAAATGTATCTGTCTCTCATTCCTTTTATCCTCACAAATGTAACAGTGTAATGTGGGCTAGGTGACATGAGGGAGATTACTAGACTAATGAGGGAGAGAGGGAGATTGCTGCTATGTCAGGGAGTCTCCTGCAGAATGCAGGAGGGGAGGTAACTATGATGTAACAGTGTAATGTGGGCTAGGTGACATGAGGGAGATTGCTAGACTAATGAGGGAGAGAGGGAGATTGCTGCTATGTCAGGGAGTCTCCTGCAGAATGCAGGACGGGAGGTAACTATGATGTAACAGTGTAATGTGGGCTAGGTGACATGAGGGAGATTGCTAGACTAATGAGGGAGAGAGGGAGAATGCTGCTATGTCAGGGAGTCTCCTGCAGAATGCAGGAAGGGAGGTAACTATGATGTAACAGTGTAATGTGGGCTAGGTGACATGAAGGAGATTGCTAGACTAATGAGGGAGAGAGGGAGATTGCTGCTATGTCAGGTAGTCTCCTGCAGAATGCAGGAGGGGAGGTAACTATGATGTAACAGTGTAATGTGGGCTAGGTGACATGAGGGAGATTGCTAGACTAATGAGGGAGAGAGGGAGATTGCTGCTATGTCAGGGAGTCTCCTGCAGAATGCAGGAGGGGAGGTAACTATGATGTAACAGTATAATCTGGGCTAGGTGACATGAGGGAGATTGCTAGACTAATGAGGGAGAGATGGATATTTCTGCTATGTCAGGGAGTCTCCTGCAGAATGCAGGTGGGGAGGTATCTATGATGTAACAGTGTAATGTGGGCTAGGTGACATGAGGGAGATTGTTAGACTAATGAGGGAGAGAGGGAGATTGCTGCTATGTCAGGGAGTCTAATGCAGAATGCAGGAGGGGAGGTAATTATGATGTAACAGTGTAATGTGGGCTAGGTGACATGAGGGAGATTGCTAGACTAATGAGGGAGAGAGGGAGATTGCTGCTATGTCAGGGAGTCTCCTGCAGAATGCAGAAGGGGAGGTAACTATGATGTAACAGTGTAATGTGGGCTATGTGACATAAGGGAGATTGTTAGACTAATGAGGGAGAGAGGGAGAATGCTGCTATGTCAGGGAGTCTCCTGCAGAATGCAGGAGGGGAGGTAACTATGATGTAACAGTGTAATGTGGGCTAGGTGACATGAGGGAGATTGCTAGACTAATGAGGGAGAGAGGGAGATTGCTGCTATGTCAGGAAGTCTCCTGCAGAATGCAGGAGGGGAGGTAACTATGATGTAACAGTGTGATGTGGGCTAGGTGACATGAGGGAGATTGCTAGACTAATGAGGGAGAGAGGGAGATTGCTGCTATGTCAGGGAGTCTCCTGCAGAATGCAGGAGGGTAGGCAACTATGAACTGTCATCCCTATAGAACTTAAATATAGAAAAATTGATACACATCCGGGTATATACAGATATTGTATCATATATTTTATATACAGAGTCAGCTTTACAGCAAATGTTACCATTTTGTTGCCTCAACTAATGTGCATAGGAACCAAAGGCACTGAGGCATTCTGTGGCAGCCATATTGTGGGCGGATCCATAAATATGAGAATGTTCTTTGATGTGCCTCAAGCTTTAGGAGCACATGTACTAAATTATTGGGTTTCAAACCCATAATAAGAATTTATTTTTTGCACTATTCACAGAAATACAAATGTCACATTTGCCCAAATGTAATATAAAATCTAATGCACGGAGGGGGCTTCAAAAGGAGTCAGTCCCTGTGATGTGGAACCTGGCTAGCACCCAGGGTTTCTCATGGGTTCAACATATCTCACAGTGCAGTGTGAATGGGTAAGCAAGGTCGAAGCGACCCGGCCCCCATTTACGGTGTAAGAAGATCACTAAGCGCCTTCTCGAGACTCATCGCTGGTGATGTCACCAATAAGCCGGGTCAGCAATAATGGGGTTTGCACCACTAGGTTTAACAGTCTCAGCTGAGTCACACCTGAGATGGGCCCATGTGCCAAATCCCGTTGGCAACCTGGATTTGCGATGTGAAATGGGTATAAAAGATTTTTAATACTACAATTCCCAGCATGCTTTTCCAGAAAAAAATAGGTAATAGCTAGCAGGGAATGCTGGAATCTGTAGTTTCACAACACCTAGAGAGCCAAAGGTTGCCCAGACCAGGTATGGCGGTGTAGAGGTAACGCTGCAGAAGGGGTGAAGTCACCAGCATGTGTGCAGTTTTGGGGAATCGCTTGGTCTCTCACTGAAACACGTCTGTACACCATACAGCGAGCACAGTGTCCTGGACGCGAGGGGAACTGTGGGAGACGCAGGAAGCTGAGATCATGGTCTCTCGCAGAATTAGTAATGGTCACATGTGCAGGCTACACCGGCCATGTGTTATTCCAGTGCGGACGCAGAGGATATGAGGGGGATCATGCACATCCATCCGGGATGTCTGCTTCACCTCTCTAATGACACCTTGATGAGTGAGAACAGGTTATCATAGAAGCGGAGGAGAGAGAGAGAGACCCCCTCCGCGGGAATGACATGATAAATGCACACAGATGTGTATCATAATGACACAGCAGAGATATCCGGAAACTCTGATGTATTTATTAACCCTTCCAGTGCGGAACAGACGTGACAGTATTTGTTTTTATCTTGCAGATATAATAAGCCTGTTCTGAGAAGGGCCGACCCCAATGATCTCATTACTAATTCACCAGTATATGAGCTGCTGGGAATTATTGGTGAAACCTCTCTCTGGTGCTTAGTGATAAACTTACTGGCCATCTTTTGTCCACTCCACCTGCGGTTTGGGCAGCCCTGCCACTCTGCAGTGCAGCTCGATCTCTGCCCCTTCCTTCGCAGTCATATCCTGAAGGGACCCAGCTCCAGAAATTGTTGGTGGGACTGTAAATTGGAAGATAATCATAGTATTACATTGTGGTCAATAGAGAATCATGGTCTCATCTCCGGCAATGGTTTACAGGGGACGACTCACCAAGCACCAGGACATTGTAAGTACGCTGCGCCTCTCCAGCACGGTTCACCGCTCTGCATGTATATGACCCTGTATCGTCCTTACGCAGCCGGTGGAAGCGCAGGGACTGACCAGCAGACTGGACGCTGACTCCGGAACCCTCCGTGACCTGGAACAATTACCATTGGAAGATGATTTCATAAGGATATTGGTTAAGCAGCACAGAAATCCCTATTTCCTAGTAGCGTCACATTGCTGAAGTATTAGATTTCAGTTACGTACAGTATATACATCAGACAGTAATAGCTCCAAGACAATAGACAACAATATTTAGGATTTTGCATGTGCTGTACCTAACCTGTGACTATGTGTTATCTACTGCAGGCATTCCCAAGTGATATCTGGGCTTGAGCACAGGTGATTTAATTAGTACCTAAGTTATTTTGATTTAACCATCTGTGCTGAAGCCTGGAATTCACTAAAACCTGCCCTGCAGACCGCGGTTGGGAAAGTCAGTTCTACCCCCTTCTATCAGCCCTCCTCGCTATTCTGCGTTTCCTGCCATCTCTACTCCACACTTTGGTCCGAATTCACAATGCGCATGTGTGAGGCCCGGCCCAAATATTTCTATTTGCGAGCCAATCGCAGTGTGACTGACAGGGAGTGGGCGTCTGGAGGTGGACTCCGGACGTTTCCTGGGCATGTCCAAAAAACGGTGCTCACGGCCAACGAAATGCTGCGAGCATCCAGGAAAACGCTTGTTTGTGCCTGCTGGGGGAGGGCAGATGACGCAAGCAGCCGGAAGCGGACATTTTGTTCGCAGCCGCCTAGTATGTCATGGGCTCCAGGGACAAGAGGAAAAATCATTTGATGGGGAGTAAAAAACAAATGATTTGTCCTCTAGCTGGGGCCAGAGGTGAATGGAGGTGAATGGAGGTGTATGGAGGTGAATGGAGGTGAATGGAGGTGAATGAAGGTGAATGGAGGTGTATGGAGGTGAATGGAGGTGAATGGAGGTGAATGAAGGTGAATGGAGGTGTATGGAGGTGAATGGAGGCGAATGGAGGTGTATGGAGGCGAATGGAGGTGAATGGAGGTGTATGGAGGTGAATGGAGGTGAATAGAGGTGAATGGAGGTGCATGGATGTGAATGGAGGTGTATGGAGGTGAATGGAGGTGTATGGAGGTGAATGGAGGTGTATGGAGGTGAATGGAGGTGTATGGAGGTAAATGGAGGTGTATGGAGGTGTATGGAGGCGAATGGAGGTGTATGGAGGTGAATGGAGGTGAATGGAGGCGTATGGAGGCGAATGGAGGTGAATGGAGGTGAATGGAGATTTAGCCGCCCAGTCCTGCGGGAGTTTGCAGAGCTGGGGGCAGACACGTTTGCATGGCAGCCCTGTGCGAACAAGCCTGAATCAGGCCCTGACTCTGCACATGTTCTGTAGGATGTAAGTTCTCTTCTCTTGTGCGTCCTCGTCTCACATCCTCCCGGGCGCTGGCCTAACTCATGTAGGTGCTACTTATCACCGACGCTCACTGCCTTGTCAATAGCAAGGTCAACAGGTCGCTAGTTCGACACAATCATTAGGTCAACATGGTCTAGGTCGACAGTCATGGTCTAGGTCGAATGTCAACATGGACACAGTTTTAAGTGCACCACGTCCCCTCGCATGGCTCACTACGCTCGGCACACTATTTTTTGCTCCCTCCACGCCCTACTGGATGCAAGGGCATGACATAATGCCGGCCGGCACATGTCGGCTCAAGAAACAGTGAAAAACCCCATGTTGACCTTTTGACTGTCGACCTAGACCAGGTTGACCTTTGACCTTGTACCATGTTGACCTAGACCCCTGTCGACCTTGCCGTATGTCAACCTAGTGGTGTCGACCCAATGACTGTCGACCATCTTTAGGATGACCAACCGACCGTATCCCTCGGGGGCCTAGGTTCCCTCTCCGGAGCTTGGATGGATGTGTTACTATGTGTTTTATTCCCAGTGAGGAAATTACTAGGATTTGTAGTTTGTTCTTTTCTGTCCATATGAAAACCATTGTAAACGAATTAATATTTCAATATACTTACTATTTTGTCATCTTTGGTCCAAGTTATGGCTGGAATGGGGACACCATCTACCTCACAACCCAAAATAAGAGGCTGACTGGCCATCAATGAGATATTTTGAGCTTGTCCGTTCTCGAGAATCCTGGGCGGTGCTGAGAGGGGACAATATGAGAGGTACTCAGCATAGAGGCCATAGTTACACAGCAGGGCACGGGGATTCGGACGGCGGGGCGAGTATACACTGTCTAGCGAACAGGACTGAATCAGACTCAGTATTAGTAGTAACCACAGGAATCCGACTCACCATACACCACCAGTTTAGTCTTTCTCCTTGCCGAACCAGCTTCATTTGTGGCCAAGCACATATAGTCCCCACTGTGATCAGGCAGCGGTGATTCAATCAGTAGAGAGCCATTACCTAACTGCGTTACACCTGGTAGGCTGCCGCTAAGCATTACTCCATTCTTTAGCCAGCGAATCAAAGGCATCGGCGTCCCTGAGGGTTAAGCACAAGGTCAGAGAGAACGTTGTCAGTGTAACATTATAGGTAGTCTGACGTTCTGGAACAGCATTCACTACCCTGGTGCAGCTTCTGCAGGAAAGTGACAACAAAGCATCACAGCTGACATCAGTGCAGGGTGCTAGGTGCATAGATGCAGGGTGCCAGGGTGTCATGTGCATAGATGCAGGGTGCCAGGGTGTCATGTGCATAGATGCAGGGTGCCAGGGTGTCATGTGCATAGATGCAGGGTGCTAGGGTGTCATGTGCATAGATGCAGGGTGCCAGGGTGTCATGTGCATAGATGCAGGGTGCTAGGGTGTCATGTGCATAGACCCAGGGTGCCATGTGCATAGATGCAGGGTGCTAGGGTGTCATGTGCATAGATGCAGGGTGCTAGGGTGTCATGTGCATAGATGCAGGGTGCCAGGGTGTCATGTGCATAGATGCAGGGTGCTAGGGTGTCATGTGCATAGATGCAGGGTGCCAGGGTGTCATGTGCATAGATGCAGGGTGCTAGGGTGTCATGTGCATAGACGCAGGGTGCCATGTGCATAGATGCAGGGTGCTAGGGTGTCATGTGCATAGATGCAGGGTGCCAGGGTGTCATGTGCATAGATGCAGGGTGCTAGGGTGTCATGTGCATAGACGCAGGGTGCCAGGGTGCCATGTGCATAGATGCAGGGTGCTAGGGTGTCATGTGCATAAATGCAGGGTGCTAGGGTGTCATGTGCATAGATGCAGGGTGCCAGGGTGTCATGTGTATAGATGCAGGGTGCCATGTGCATAGATGCAGGGTGCCAGGGTGTCATGTGCATAGATGCAGGGTGCCATGTGCATAGATGCAGGGTGCTAGGGTGTCATGTGCATAGATGCAGGGTGCTAGGGTGCCATGTGCATAGATGCAGGGTGCTAGGGTGTCATGTGCATAGATGCAGGGTGCTAGGGTGTCATGTGCATAGATGCAGGGTGCCAGGGTGTCATGTGTATAGATGCAGGGTGCCATGTGCATAGATGCAGGGTGCTAGGGTGTCATGTGCATAGATGCAGGGTGCCAGGGTGTCATGTGTATAGATGCAGGGTGCCATGTGCATAGATGCAGGGTGCCAGGGTGTCATGTGCATAGATGCAGGGTGCCAGGGTGTCATGTGCATAGATGCAGGGCGCCAGGGTGTCATGTGCATAGATGCAGGGTGCCAGGGTGTCATGTGCATAGATGCAGGGTGCTAGGGTGTCATGTGCATAGATGCAGGGTGCCAGGGTGTCATGTGCATAGATGCAGGGTGCTAGGGTGTCATGTGCATAGATGCAGGGTGCTAGGGTGTCATGTGCATAGATGCAGGGTGCCAGGGTGTCATGTGTATAGATGCAGGGTGCTAGGGTGTCATGTGCATAGATGCAGGGTGCCAGGGTGTCATGTGCATAGATGCAGGGTGCTAGGGTGTCATGTGCATAGACGCAGGGTGCCAGGGTGCCATGTGCATAGATGCAGGGTGCTAGGGTGTCATGTGCATAGATGCAGGGTGCTAGGGTGTCATGTGCATAGATGCAGGGTGCCAGGGTGTCATGTGTATAGATGCAGGGTGCCATGTGCATAGATGCAGGGTGCCAGGGTGTCATGTGCATAGATGCAGGGTGCCATGTGCATAGATGCAGGGTGCTAGGGTGTCATGTGCATAGATGCAGGGTGCCATGTGCATAGATGCAGGGTGCTAGGGTGTCATGTGCATAGATGCAGGGTGCTAGGGTGTCATGTGCATAGATGCAGGGTGCCAGGGTGTCATGTGTATAGATGCAGGGTGCCATGTGCATAGATGCAGGGTGCTAGGGTGTCATGTGCATAGATGCAGGGTGCCAGGGTGCCATGTGTATAGATGCAGGGTGCCATGTGCATAGATGCAGGGTGCCAGGGTGTCATGTGCATAGATGCAGGGTGCCAGGGTGTCATGTGCATAGATGCAGGGTGCCAGGGTGTCATGTGCATAGATGCAGGGTGCCAGGGTGTCATGTGCATAGATGCAGGGTGCTAGGGTGTCATGTGCATAGATGCAGGGTGCCAGGGTGTCATGTGCATAGATGCAGGGTGCTAGGGTGTCATGTGCATAGATGCAGGGTGCTAGGGTGTCATGTGCATAGATGCAGGGTGCCAGGGTGTCATGTGTATAGATGCAGGGTGCTAGGGTGTCATGTGCATAGATGCAGGGTGCCAGGGTGTCATGTGTATAGATGCAGGGTGCCAGGGTGTCATGTGTATAGATGCAGGGTGCCAGGGTGTCATGTGCATAGATGCAGGGTGCCAGGGTGTCATGTGTATAGATGCAGGGTGCCAGGGTGTCATGTGCATAGATGCAGGGTGCCAGGGTGTCATGTGAATAGATGCAGGGTGCCAAGGTGTCATGTGCATAGATGCAGGGTGCCAGGGTGTCATGTGCATAGATGCAGGGTGCCAGGGTGTCATGTGTATAGATGCAGGGTGCCAGGGTGTCATGAGCATAGATGCAGGGTGCCAGGGTGTCATGTGCATAGATGCAGGGTGCCAAGGTGTCATGTGCATAGATGCAGGGTGCCAGGGTGTCATGTGCATAGATGCAGGGTGCCAGGGTGTCATGTGCATAGATGCAGGGTGCCAGGGTGTCATGTGCATAGATGCAGGGTGCTAGGGTGTCATGTGCATAGATGCAGGGTGCCAGGGTGTCATGTGTATAGATGCAGGGTGCTAGGGTGTCATGTGCATAGATGCAGGGTGCCAGGGTTTCATGTGCATAGATGCAGGGTGCTAGGGTGTCATGTGCATAGATGCAGGGTGCTAGGGTGTCATGTGCATAGATGCAGGGTGCCAGGGTGTCATGTGCATAGATGCAGGGTGCTAGGGTGTCATGTGCATAGATGCAGGGTGCTAGGGTGTTATGTGCATAGATGCATTGTGCCAGGGTGTCATGTGCATAGATGCATTGTGCCAGGGTGCCATGTGCATAGATGCAGGGTGCCAGGGTGTCATGTGCATAGATGCAGGGTGTCATGTGCATAGATGCAGGGTGCTAGGGTGTCATGTGCATAGATGCATTGTGCCAGGGTGTCATGTGCATAGATGCATTGTACCAGGGTGCCATGTGCATAGATGCAGGGTGTCAGGGTGTCATGTGCATAGATGCAGGGTGCTAGGGTGTCATGTGTATAGATGCAGGGTGCCAGGGTGTCATGTGCATAGATGCAGGGTGCTAGGGTGTCATGTGTATAGATGCATTGTGCCAGGGTGTCATGTGCATAGATGCAGGGTGCCAGGGTGTCATGTGCATAGATGCAGGGTGCTAGGGTGTCATGTGTATAGATGCAGGGTGCTAGGGTGTCATGTGCATAGATGCAGGGTGCCAGGGTGCCATGTGCATAGATGCAGGGTGCCAGGGTGTCATGTGTATAGATGCAGGGTGCTAGGGTGTCATGTGCATAGATGCAGGGTGCTAGGGTGTCATGTGTATAGATGCAGTGTGCCAGGGTGTCATGTGCATAGATGCAGGGTGCCAGGGTGTCATGTGCATAGATGCAGGGTGCTAGGGTGTCATGTGTATAGATGCAGGGTGCTAGGGTGTCATGTGCATAGATGCAGGGTGCCAGGGTGCCATGTGCATAGATGCAGGGTGCCAGGGTGTCATGTGTATAGATGCAGGGTGCTAAGGTGTCATGTGCATAGATGCAGGGTGCCAGGGTGTCATTTGTATAGATACAGGGTGCTAGGGTGTCATGTGCATAGATGCATTGTGCCAGGGTGCCATGTGCATAGATGCAGGGTGCCAGGGTGTCATGTGCATAGATGCAGGGTGTCATGTGCATAGATGCAGGGTGCTAGGGTGTCATGTGCATAGATGCATTGTGCCAGGGTGTCATGTGCATAGATGCAGGGTGCTAGGGTGTCATGTGTATAGATGCAGTGTGCCAGGGTGTCATGTGCATAGATGCAGGGTGCTAGGGTGTCATGTGTATAGATGCAGGGTGTCATGTGCATAGATGCAGGGTGCTAGGGTGTCATGTGTATAGATGCAGGGTGCCAGGGTGTCATGTGCATAGATGCAGGGTGCTAGGGTGTCATCTGTATAGATGCAGTGTGCCAGGGTGTCATGTGCATAGATGCAGGGTGCCAGGGTGTCATGTGCATAGATGCAGGGTGCTATGTGTATAGATGCAGGGTGCTAGGGTGTCATGTGCATAGATGCAGGGTGCTAGGGTGTCATGTGCATAGATGCAGGGTGCCAGGGTGTCATGTGTATAGATGCAGGGTGCTAGGGTGTCATGTGCATAGATGCAGGGTGCCAGGGTGTCATGTGCATAGATGCAGGGTGCCAGGGTGTCATGTGCATAGATGCAGGGTGCCAGGGTGTCATGTGCATAGATGCAGGGTGCCAGGGTGTCATGTGCATAGATGCAGGGTGCTAGGGTGTCATGTGCATAGATGCAGGGTGCCAGGGTGTCATGTGCATAGATGCAGGGTGCTAGGGTGTCATGTGCATAGATGCAGGGTGCTAGGGTGTCATGTGTATAGATGCAGGGTGCCAGGGTGTCATGTGTATAGATGCAGGGTGCCATGTGCATAGATGCAGGGTGCTAGGGTGTCATGTGCATAGATGCAGGGTGCCAGGGTGTCATGTGCATAGATGCAGGGTGCCAGGGTGTCATGTGCATAGATGCAGGGTGCCAGGGTGTCATGTGCATAGATGCAGGGTGCTAGGGTGTCATGTGCATAGATGCAGGGTGCCAGGGTGTCATGTGCATAGATGCAGGGTGCTAGGGTGTCATGTGCATAGATGCAGGGTGCTAGGGTGTCATGTGCATAGATGCAGGGTGCCAGGGTGTCATGTGTATAGATGCAGGGTGCTAGGGTGTCATGTGCATAGATGCAGGGTGCCAGGGTGTCATGTGTATAGATGCAGGGTGCCAGGGTGTCATGTGTATAGATGCAGGGTGCCAGGGTGTCATGTGCATAGATGCAGGGTGCCAGGGTGTCATGTGTATAGATGCAGGGTGCCAGGGTGTCATGTGCATAGATGCAGGGTGCCAGGGTGTCATGTGAATAGATGCAGGGTGCCAGGGTGTCATGTGCATAGATGCAGGGTGCCAGGGTGTCATGTGCATAGATGCAGGGTGCTAGGGTGTCATGTGCATAGATGCAGGGTGCCAGGGTGTCATGTGTATAGATGCAGGGTGCTAGGGTGTCATGTACATAGATGCAGGGTGCTAGGGTGTCATGTGCATAGATGCAGGGTGCTAGGGTGTCATGTGCATAGATGCAGGGTGTCATGTGCATAGATGCAGGGTGCCAGGGTGTCATGTGCATAGATGCAGGGTGCTAGGGTGTCATGTGCATAGATGCAGGGTGCTAGGGTGCCATGTGCATAGATGCAGGGTGTTAGGGTGTCATGTGCATAGATGCAGGGTGCTAGGGTGTCATGTGCATAGATGCAGGGTGCCAGGGTGTCATGTGCATATATGCAGGGTGCTAGGGTGTCATGTGCATAGATGCAGGGTGCCAGGGTGTCATGTGCATAGATGCAGGGTGCTAGGGTGTCATGTGCATAGATGCAGGGTGCCAGGGTGCCATGTGCATAGATGCAGGGTGCCAGGGTGTCATGTGCATAGATGCAGGGTGCCAGGGTGCCATGTGCATAGATGCAGGGTGCTAGGGTGCCATGTGCATAGATGCAGGGTGCCAGGGTGTCATGTGCATAGATGCAGGGTACTAGGGTGTCATGTGCATAGATGCAGGGTGCTAGGGTGTCATGTGCATAGATGCAGGGTGCCAGGGTGTCATGTGCATAGATGCAGGGTGCTAGGGTGTCATGTGCATAGATGCAGGGTGCCAGGGTGTCATGTGCATAGATGCAGGGTGCTAGGGTGTCATGTGCATAGATGCAGGGTGCTAGGGTGCCATGTGCATAGATGCAGGGTGTTAGGGTGTCATGTGCATAGATGCAGGGTGTCAGGGTGTCATGTGCATAGATGCAGGGTGCCATGTGCATAGATGCAGGGTGCTAGGGTGTCATGTGCATAGATGCAGGGTGCCATGTGCATAGATGCAGGGTGCTAGGGTGTCATGTGCATAGATGCAGGGTGCCAGGGTGTCATGTGCATAGATGCAGGGTGCTAGGGTGTCATGTGCATAGATGCAGGGTGCTAGGGTGTCATGTGCATAGATGCAGGGTGCCAGGGTGTCATGTGCATAGATGCAGGGTGCCAGGGTGCCATGTGCATAGATGCAGGGTGCCAGGGTGTCATGTGCATAGATGCAGGGTGTCATGTGCATAGATGCAGGGTGCCAGGGTGTCATGTGCATAGATGCAGGGTGCTAGGGTGTCATGTGCATAGATGCAGGGTGCTAGGGTGTCATGTGCATAGATGCAGGGTGCTAGGGTGCCATGTGCATAGATGCAGGGTGTTAGGGTGTCATGTGCATAGATGCAGGGTGCCAGGGTGTCATGTGCATAGATGCAGGGTGCCAGGGTGTCATGTGCATAGATGCAGGGTGCTAGGGTGTCATGTGCATAGATGCAGGGTGCCAGGGTGTCATGTGCATAGATGCAGGGTGCCAGGGTGTCATGTGCATAGATGCAGGGTGCTAGGGTGTCATGTGCATAGATGCAGGGTGCCAGGGTGTCATGTGTATAGATGCAGGGTGCTAGGGAGTCATGTGCATAGATGCAGGGTGCCAGGGTTTCATGTGCATAGATGCAGGGTGCTAGGGTGTCATGTGCATAGATGCAGGGTGCTAGGGTGTCATGTGCATAGATGCAGGGTTCCAGGGTGTCATGTGCATAGATGCAGGGTGCTAGGGTGTCATGTGCATAGATGCAGGGTGCTAGGGTGTTATGTGCATAGATGCATTGTGCCAGGGTGTCATGTGCATAGATGCATTGTGCCAGGGTGCCATGTGCATAGATGCAGGGTGCCAGGGTGTCATGTGCATAGATGCAGGGTGTCATGTGCATAGATGCAGGGTGCTAGGGTGTCATGTGCATAGATGCATTGTGCCAGGGTGTCATGTGCATAGATGCATTGTACCAGGGTGCCATGTGCATAGATGCAGGGTGTCAGGGTGTCATGTGCATAGATGCAGGGTGCTAGGGTGTCATGTGTATAGATGCAGGGTGCCAGGGTGTCATGTGCATAGATGCAGGGTGCTAGGGTGTCATGTGCATAGATGCAGGGTGCTAGGGTGCCATGTGCATAGATGCAGGGTGTTAGGGTGTCATGTGCATAGATGCAGGGTGTCAGGGTGTCATGTGCATAGATGCAGGGTGCCATGTGCATAGATGCAGGGTGCTAGGGTGTCATGTGCATAGATGCAGGGTGCCATGTGCATAGATGCAGGGTGCTAGGGTGTCATGTGCATAGATGCAGGGTGCCAGGGTGTCATGTGCATAGATGCAGGGTGCTAGAGTGTCATGTGCATAGATGCAGGGTGCTAGGGTGTCATGTGCATAGATGCAGGGTGCCAGGGTGTCATGTGCATAGATGCAGGGTGCCAGGGTGCCATGTGCATAGATGCAGGGTGCCAGGGTGTCATGTGCATAGATGCAGGGTGTCATGTGCATAGATGCAGGGTGCCAGGGTGTCATGTGCATAGATGCAGGGTGCTAGGGTGTCATGTGCATAGATGCAGGGTGCTAGGGTGTCATGTGCATAGATGCAGGGTGCTAGGGTGCCATGTGCATAGATGCAGGGTGTTAGGGTGTCATGTGCATAGATGCAGGGTGCCAGGGTGTCATGTGCATAGATGCAGGGTGCCAGGGTGTCATGTGCATAGATGCAGGGTGCTAGGGTGTCATGTGCATAGATGCAGGGTGCCAGGGTGTCATGTGCATAGATGCAGGGTGCCAGGGTGTCATGTTCATAGATGCAGGGTGCTAGGGAGTCATGTGCATAGATGCAGGGTGCCAGGGTTTCATGTGCATAGATGCAGGGTGCTAGGGTGTCATGTGCATAGATGCAGGGTGCTAGGGTGTCATGTGCATAGATGCAGGGTGCCAGGGTGTCATGTGCATAGATGCAGGGTGCTAGGGTGTCATGTGCATAGATGCAGGGTGCTAGGGTGTTATGTGCATAGATGCATTGTGCCAGGGTGTCATGTGCATAGATGCATTGTGCCAGGGTGCCATGTGCATAGATGCAGGGTGCCAGGGTGTCATGTGCATAGATGCAGGGTGTCATGTGCATAGATGCAGGGTGCTAGGGTGTCATGTGCATAGATGCATTGTGCCAGGGTGTCATGTACATAGATGCATTGTACCAGGGTGCCATGTGCATAGATGCAGGGTGTCAGGGTGTCATGTGCATAGATGCAGGGTGCTAGGGTGTCATGTGTATAGATGCAGGGTGCCAGGGTGTCATGTGCATAGATGCAGGGTGCTAGGGTGTCATGTGTATAGATGCAGTGTGCCAGGGTGTCATGTGCATAGATGCAGGGTGCCAGGGTGTCATGTGCATAGATGCAGGGTGCTAGGGTGTCATGTGTATAGATGCAGGGTGCTAGGGTGTCATGTGCATAGATGCAGGGTGCCAGGGTGCCATGTGCATAGATGCAGGGTGCCAGGGTGTCATGTGTATAGATGCAGGGTGCTAGGGTGTCATGTGCATAGATGCAGGGTGCCATGTGCATAGATGCAGGGTGCTAGGGTGTCATGTGTATAGATGCAGGGTGCTAGGGTGTCATGTGCATAGATGCAGGGTGCCAGGGTGTCATGTGTATAGATGCAGGGTGCTAGGGTGTCATGTGTATAGATGCAGGGTGCTAGGGTGTCATGTGCATAGATGCAGGGTGCCATGTGCATAGATGCAGGGTGCCAGGGTGTCATGTGTATAGATGCAGGGTGCTAGGGTGTCATGTGCATAGATGCAGGGTGCCAGGGTGTCATGTGTATAGATACAGGGTGCTAGGGTGTCATGTGCATAGATGCATTGTGCCAGGGTGCCATGTGCATAGATGCAGGGTGCCAGGGTGTCATGTGCATAGATGCAGGGTGTCATGTGCATAGATGCAGGGTGCTAGGGTGTCATGTGCATAGATGCATTGTGCCAGGGTGTCATGTGCATAGATGCAGGGTGCTAGGGTGTCATGTGTATAGATGCAGTGTGCCAGGGTGTCATGTGCATAGATGCAGGGTGCTAAGGTGTCATGTGTATAGATGCAGGGTGTCATGTGCATAGATGCAGGGTGCTAGGGTGTCATGTGTATAGATGCAGGGTGCCAGGGTGTCATGTGCATAGATGCAGGGTGCTAGGGTGTCATGTGTATAGATGCAGTGTGCCAGGGTGTCATGTGCATAGATGCAGGGTGCCAGGGTGTCATGTGCATAGATGCAGGGTGCTAGGGTGTCATGTGTATAGATGCAGGGTGCTAGGGTGTCATGTGCATAGATGCAGGGTGCTAGGGTGTCATGTGCATAGATGCAGGGTGCCAGGGTGTCATGTGTATAGATGCAGGGTGCTAGGGTGTCATGTGCATAGATGCAGGGTGCCAGGGTGTCATGTGCATAGATGCAGGGTGCCAGGGTGTCATGTGCATAGATGCAGGGTGCCAGGGTGTCATGTGCATAGATGCAGGGTACCAGGGTGTCATGTGCATAGATGCAGGGTGCTAGGGTGTCATGTGCATAGATGCAGGGTGCCAGGGTGTCATGTGCATAGATGCAGGGTGCTAGGGTGTCATGTGCATAGATGCAGGGTGCTAGGGTGTCATGTGTATAGATGCAGGGTGCCAGGGTGTCATGTGCATAGATGCAGGGTGCCAGGGTGTCATGTGCATAGATGCAGGGTGCTAGGGTGTCATGTGCATAGATGCAGGGTGCTAGGGTGTCATGTGCATAGATGCAGGGTGCTAGGGTGTCATGTATATAGATGCAGGGTGCTAGGGTGTCATGTGCATAGATGCAGGGTGCCAGGGTGTCATGTGCATAGATGCAGGGTGCTAGGGTGTCATGTGCATAGATGCAGGGTGTCAGGGTGTCATGTGCATAGATGCAGGGTGCCAGGGTGTCATGTGCATAGATGCAGGGTGCTAGGGTGTCATGTGCATAGATGCAGGGTGCTAGGGTGTCATGTGCATAGATGCAGGGTGCTAGGGTGTCATATGCATAGATGCAGGGTGCCAGGGTGTCGTGTATAGATGCAGGGTGCCAGGGTGCCATGTGCATAGATGCAGGGTGCTAGGGTGTCATGTGCATAGATGCAGGGTGCCAGGGTTTCATGTGCATAGATGCAGGGTGCCAGGGTGTCATGTGCATAGATGCAGGGTGCCAGGGTGTCATGTGCATAGATGCAGGGTGCTAGGGTGTCATGTGTATAGATGCAGGGTGCCAGGGTGTCATGTGTATAGATGCAGGGTGCTAGGGTGTCATGTACATAGATGCAGGGTGCTAGGGTGTCATGTGCATAGATGCAGGGTGCTAGGGTGTCATGTGCATAGATGCAGGGTGTCATGTGCATAGATGCAGGGTGCCAGGGTGTCATGTGCATAGATGCAGGGTGCTAGGGTGTCATGTGCATAGATGCAGGGTGCTAGGGTGCCATGTGCATAGATGCAGGGTGTTAGGGTGTCATGTGCATAGATGCAGGGTGCCAGGGTGTCATGTGCATAGATGCAGGGTGCTAGGGTGTCATGTGTATAGATGCAGGGTGCCAGGGTGTCATGTGTATAGATGCAGGGTGCTAGGGTGTCATGTACATAGATGCAGGGTGCTAGGGTGTCATGTGCATAGATGCAGGGTGCTAGGGTGTCATGTGCATAGATGCAGGGTGTCATGTGCATAGATGCAGGGTGCCAGGGTGTCATGTGCATAGATGCAGGGTGCTAGGGTGTCATGTGCATAGATGCAGGGTGCTAGGGTGCCATGTGCATAGATGCAGGGTGTTAGGGTGTCATGTGCATAGATGCAGGGTGCTAGGGTGTCATGTGCATAGATGCAGGGTGCCAGGGTGTCATGTGCATATATGCAGGGTGCTAGGGTGTCATGTGCATAGATGCAGGGTGCCAGGGTGTCATGTGCATAGATGCAGGGTGCTAGGGTGTCATGTGCATAGATGCAGGGTGCCAGGGTGCCATGTGCATAGATGCAGGGTGCCAGGGTGTCATGTGCATAGATGCAGGGTGCCAGGGTGCCATGTGCATAGATGCAGGGTGCTAGGGTGCCATGTGCATAGATGCAGGGTGCCAGGGTGTCATGTGCATAGATGCAGGGTACTAGGGTGTCATGTGCATAGATGCAGGGTGCTAGGGTGTCATGTGCATAGATGCAGGGTGCCAGGGTGTCATGTGCATAGATGCAGGGTGCTAGGGTGTCATGTGCATAGATGCAGGGTGCCAGGGTGTCATGTGCATAGATGCAGGGTGCTAGGGTGTCATGTGCATAGATGCAGGGTGCTAGGGTGCCATGTGCATAGATGCAGGGTGTTAGGGTGTCATGTGCATAGATGCAGGGTGTCAGGGTGTCATGTGCATAGATGCAGGGTGCCATGTGCATAGATGCAGGGTGCTAGGGTGTCATGTGCATAGATGCAGGGTGCCATGTGCATAGATGCAGGGTGCTAGGGTGTCATGTGCATA
Organism: Crinia signifera; assembly: GCF_055691185.1. Lineage (NCBI taxonomy): Eukaryota > Metazoa > Chordata > Amphibia > Anura > Myobatrachidae > Crinia > Crinia signifera. The sequence goes on along the minus strand of NC_139225.1, from coordinate 1,276,429 downwards.
GATGCAGGGTGCCAGGGTGTCATGTGCATAGATGCAGGGTGCTAGGGTGTCATGTGCATAGATGCAGGGTGCTAGGGTGTCATGTGCATAGATGCAGGGTGCCAGGGTGTCATGTGCATAGATGCAGGGTGCCAGGGTGCCATGTGCATAGATGCAGGGTGCCAGGGTGTCATGTGCATAGATGCAGGGTGTCATGTGCATAGATGCAGGGTGCCAGGGTGTCATGTGCATAGATGCAGGGTGCTAGGGTGTCATGTGCATAGATGCAGGGTGCTAGGGTGTCATGTGCATAGATGCAGGGTGCTAGGGTGCCATGTGCATAGATGCAGGGTGTTAGGGTGTCATGTGCATAGATGCAGGGTGCCAGGGTGTCATGTGCATAGATGCAGGGTGCCAGGGTGTCATGTGCATAGATGCAGGGTGCCAGGGTGTCATGTGCATAGATGCAGGGTGCCAGGGTGCCATGTGCATAGATGCAGGGTGCCAGGGTGTCATGTGCATAGATGCAGGGTGCCAGGGTGTCATGTGCATAGATGCAGGGTGCCAGGGTGTCATGTGCATAGATGCAGGGTGCCAGGGTGTCATGTGCATAGATGCAGGGTGCTAGGGTGTCATGTGCATAGATGCAGGATGCTAGGGTGTCATGTGCATAGATGCAGGGTGCCAGGGTGTCATGTGCATAGATGCAGGGTGCCAGGGTGTCATGTGCATAGATGCAGGGTGCCAGGGTGTCATGTGCATAGATGCAGGGTGCCAGGGTGTCATGTGCATAGATGCAGGGTGCCAGGGTGTCATGTGCATAGATGCAGGGTGCCAGGGTGTCATGTGCATAGATGCAGGGTGCCAGGGTGTCATGTGCATAGATGCAGGGTGCCAGGGTGTCATGTGCATAGATGCAGGGTGCAAGGGTGTCATGTGCATAGATGCAGGGTGCCAGGGTGTCATGTGCATAGATGTAGGGTGCCAGGGTGTCATGTGCATAGATGCAGGGTGCCAGGGTGTCATGTGTATAGATGCAGGGTGCCAGGGTGTCATGTGCATAGATGCAGGGTGCCAGGGTGTCATGTGCATAGATGCAGGGTGCTAGGGTGTCATGTGCATAGATGCAGGGTGCCAGGGTGTCATGTGTATAGATGCAGGGTGCCAGGGTATCATGTGTATAGATGCAGGGTGCCAGGGTGTCATGTGTATAGATGCAGGGTGCCAGGGTGTCATGTGCATAGATGCAGGGTGCTAGGGTGTCATGTGTATAGATGCAGGGTGCCAGGGTGTCATGTGCATAGATGCAGGGTGCCAGGGTGTCATGTGCATAGATGCAGGGTGCTAGGGTGTCATGTGCATAGATGCAGGGTGCCAGGGTGTCATGTGTATAGATGCAGGGTGCCAGGGTGTCATGTGCATAGATGCAGGGTGCTAGGGTGTCATGTGCATAGACGCAGGGTGCCAGGGTGCCATGTGCATAGATGCAGGGTGCCAGGGTGTCATGTGCATAGATGCAGGGTGCCAGGGTGTCATGTGCATAGATGCAGGGTGCCAGGGTGTCATGTGTATAAATGCAGGGTGCTAGGGTGTCATGTGCATAGATGCAGGGTGCCAGTGTGTCATGTGCATAGATGCAGGGTGCCAGGGTGTCATGTGCATAGATGCAGGGTGCCAGGGTGTCATGTGCATAGATGCAGGGTGCCAGGGTGCCATGTGCATAGATGCAGGGTGTCAGGGTGTCATGTGCATAGATGCAGGGTGCTAGGGTGTCATGTGCATAGATGCAGGGTGCCAGGGTGTCATGTGCATAGATGCAGGGTGCCAGGGTGTCATGTGCATAGATGCAGGGTGCCAGGGTGTCATGTGCATAGATGCAGGGTGCCAGGGTGTCATGTGCATAGATGCAGGGTGCCAGGGTGTCATGTGCATAGATGCAGGGTGCCAGGGTGTCATGTGCATAGATGCAGGGTGCTAGGGTGTCATGTGCATAGATGCAGGGTGCCAGGGTGTCATGTGCATAGATGCAGGGTGCCAGGGTGTCATGTGCATAGATGCAGGGTGCTAGGGTGTCATGTGCATAGATGCAGGGTGCCAGGGTGTCATGTGCATAGATGCAGGGTGCCAGGGTGTCATGTGCATAGATGCAGGGTGCCAGGGTGTCATGTGCATAGATGCAGGGTGCCAGGGTGTCATGTGCATAGATGCAGGGTGCAAGGGTGTCATGTGCATAGATGCAGGGTGCCAGGGTGTCATGTGCATAGATGTAGGGTGCCAGGGTGTCATGTGCATAGATGCAGGGTGCTAGGGTGTCATGTGCATAGATGCAGGGTGCTAGGGTGTCATGTGCATAGATGCAGGGTGCCAGGGTGTCATGTGCTTAGATGCAGGGTGCTAGGGTGTCATGTGCATAGATGCAGGGTGCCAGGGTGTCATGTGCATAGATGCAGGGTGCTAGGGTGTCATGTGCATAGATGCAGGGTGCCAGGGTGTCATGTGCATAGATGCAGGGTGCCAGGGTGTCATGTGCATAGATGCAGGGTGCTAGGGTGTCATGTGCATAGATGCAGGGTGCTAGGGTGTCATGTGCATAGATGCAGGGTGCTAGGGTGTCATGTGCATAGATGCAGGGTGCTAGGGTGTCATGTGCATAGATGCAGGGTGCCAGGGTGTCATGTGCATAGATGTAGGGTGCCAGGGTGTCATGTGCATAGATGCAGGGTGCCAGGGTGTCATGTGTATAGATGCAGGGTGCCAGGGTGTCATGTGCATAGATGCAGGGTGCCAGGGTGTCATGTGCATAGATGCAGGGTGCCAGGGTGTCATGTGCATAGATGCAGGGTGCCAGGGTGTCATGTGCATAGATGCAGGGTGCTAGGGTGTCATGTGCATAGATGCAGGGTGCTAGGGTGTCATGTGCATAGATGCAGGGTGCTAGGGTGTCATGTGCATAGATGCAGGGTGCCAGGGTGTCATGTGCATAGATGCAGGGTGCTAGGGTGTCATGTGCATAGATGCAGGGTGCCAGGGTGTCATGTGCATAGATGCAGGGTGCCAGGGTGTCATGTGCATATATGCAGGGTGCTAGGGTGTCATGTGCATAGATGCAGGGTGCCAGGGTGTCATGTGCATAGATGCAGGGTGCCAGGGTGTCATGTGCATAGATGCAGGGTGCTAGGGCGTCATGTGCATAGATGCAGGGTGCCAGGGTGTCATGTGCATAGATGCAGGGTGCTAGGGCGTCATGTGCATAGATGCAGGGTGCCAGGGTGTCATGTGCATAGATGCAGGGTGCTAGGGTGTCATGTGCATAGATGCAGGGTGCCAGGGTGTCATGTGCATAGATGCAGGGTGCCAGGGTGTCATGTGCATAGATGCAGGGTGCCAGGGTGTCATGTGCATAGATGCAGGGTGCTAGGGTGTCATGTGTATTGATGCAGGGTGCCAGGGTGTCATGTGCATAGATGCAGGGTGCCAGGGTGTCATGTGCATAGATGCAGGGTGCCAGGGTGTCATGTGCATAGATGCAGGGTGCAAGGGTGTCATGTGCATAGATGCAGGGTGCCAGGGTGTCATGTGCATAGATGCAGGGTGCCAGGGTGTCATGTGCATAGATGCAGGGTGCCAGGGTGTCATGTGTATAGATGCAGGGTGCCATGTGCATAGATGCAGGGTGCTAGGGTGTCATGTGCATAGATGCAGGGTGCTAGGGTGTCATGTGTATAGATGCAGGGTGCCAGGGTGTCATGTGTATAGATGCAGGGTGCTAGGGTGTCATGTGCATAGATGCAGGGTGCTAGGGTGTCATGTGCATAGATGCAGGGTGCTAGGGTGTCATGTGCATAGATGCAGGGTGCTAGGGTGTCATGTGTATAGATGCAGGGTGCCAGGGTGTCATGTGCATAGATGCAGGGTGCTAGGGTGTCATGTGCATAGATGCAGGGTGCTAGGGTGTCATGTGTATAGATGCAGGGTGCCAGGGTGTCATGTGTATAGATGCAGGGTGCTAGGGTGTCATGTGTATAGATGCAGGGTGCCAGGGTGTCATGTGTATAGATGCAGGGTGCCAGGGTGTCATGTGCATAGATGCAGGGTGCTAGGGTGTCATGTGTATATAGATGCAGGGTGCTAGGGTGCCATGTGCATAGATGCAGGGTGCCAGGGTGTCATGTGAAAACTGAACATTTCTTTTATCTGTAGCTACTATTGTGCGTATTGTGTATAATCTAATGTGCTGCATTATGAATAGTGGTCACAGAGGTCATTTCAATGTCATTACTTTGTCCATCAGTAAGGAAGCTGAGGAAGTATAACAGGTGCAGGTCACAACCTGGCACTCACCTTGTACAGGGCAAGTCACAATTACTGGCTCATAAGCAGTTTGCTCCAGGAGGACATCAGAACCATCCTTAAAATTTGGTGGCTCTGGAAAGACAATATTATAATGTTAGCAACAGAATCTGCCACCATAACTCCTTTATTGATAGGAAAGGGGATGATTATTGGGAAGGTGCTTACCCAAAACCTCCAGCCGGAACTCCAGCGCATCTTCCCCAGCGCTGCTGGAAGCCACACAGCGGTACGTGCCGGAATCAGAGAGCTGTACCTCAAGGACACTAATAGTGCCATCCGGCCCTGGCAAGGAGTCCTGGTCGCCAACCCTCATGGCTTCACTGTTTTTATACCAACTAAGCTGTGGAATTGGGTCTCCATGAGCCACACATGGCAGAACCAGCGAGCGGCCCAGAAGAGTCTTCAAGACCTTAGGCCCGGGATGAAGACGTGGTGGAACTGGAACCAGAATAGAAGAGGTTTATAATATGTTATATCAGGAGTGGTTATCTTTTACTTTTGTGCTAGAAGCGTCCATCTCTAGAAACAAAGGGGTCAATTAGCTAAAATGGGAGTTGTACTGAATATGGGTTGTTGCCCATAGTAACCAATCTTAAGTTGACTCCACACAATGACATCTGGAGGTGTACCTGCCATACACACCATGGAGTAAACCACTTTCCTGCCTATCGATTGGCTAGGAACCCATGACATCACTGAGGAAATGAGTGACTAATATTCATATGCTCTGATTTTTGAGTTCTGGTTCCTGAATTATTGGCCACACAAAATGGCTGCCTCTGCTGCCTGTAGCAGGTTCAATGGTATTTTATAGAGCCTCCATGTTGGCAGTTTTAATATTTTTGGTGTTGCCCTCCATCTTTTTTTCTTTTTTGTAGAATACACACACGATTGATAGTATATAACAACACAATAATCTCTGCACGGATAATCCTGAACGGCAGGGACAATGTTTATGTATGGGATAAGATAGTTGAAATGTTATTGTAAATTGTTCAGTCTAGAATAAAGTTCCGCTCTTTGTATATGTAAAGCTGGAGTGTGTCTAGGCGTGTGTCGCGGTTATACGTCACTGCGCCAATCTAGGAAAAGTCTACAATAATACAAGATATCCGCAACACAATGAAGGAAGGTTTAACTCTTGTATATGACAGGTGCTCACGGTGGATAGATTCATGTGCATTTTATATTTAGGCATCGTGAATGAATGTGTTAATCGTCTGGTGACAGAATCTAAAGGAAGTAGGGACTATTGCTGATATGATAGGGAGGAAGGAGGAGGACGGAGGCCAGATGTTACAGAATTTTGGTTTCTACTTGGCACATTCATTCTTTATAAAAACATCCTATTCCCTCAGCATTGATGTGATAATTGCACAGTGGGATCTAAGGGCCTCAGTCCTAAGCTTCTGTGTAAACCCCAATGAACAGCGATTATATCAGGAGGACTTATTACCTCAGTGTGTTCAATTTAATACAGGGCCATCAAGTCACCACACCATTATTTTTTACTTGAATTTTTTTTCACATTTTTGTTAAATTATAGACATCTCTGGGTATTAGTCCCCTGATCACTTATATTAACTCACTCACAAAATTGATAAAATATCCTTGGCATGGTACGGTTAATTGTCACCACCAATTCCGTTCTTTACTTTACATTGATAACCCTGATGGAGTGAATCTCCTTAGTACTTTAAAACAGTGGAGGAAGCCACAATGTATACTGACCTATCCACTGTGAGGCCCGGGTTAACTATATATATTATATACTTGGCGAACAGCCGGCACTTGCTTTCAGGGTCTGTCTGGAGCGGTGCACGAAGGAAGCAGGATACATACAGTAGAATGTCGGCACTCGCTCATGCTGAATAAGACTCAGAGGCTTAGAAGGTGCGTTTGCAACGTTTTGTATCCTATATTGTATCCTATATTGTATCCTATATTGTATCCTATATTGTACTGCCTGACGACGGGTCTAATAAAAAGACCCGAAACGTTGCAAACGCACCTTCTAAGCCTCTGAGTCTTATTCAGCATGAGCGAGTGCCGACATTCTACTATATATATATATATATTATAAGGGCACGGTAGTGCCCTTATATTAAGGCTGAATCCAACGAACGGATTTTTCCCATAGGGAACTTTTCGGATGGGGGCATGGTGTTTGAGGGACTGCACCTCAAAAGTGACTGGGCGTACGGAGCTGAAATTTGGCATGTACGCGTAGAATCGTCAACCGGTGCTGCGTGCCAAATTTCAGGGAGAAATATTAAAAAATGACCAATTGGGAGCGATCTAAACTTCCAACTGCCAGTTTTTTTCGGACACTTCAGAAATGACACTTTGTCACCCATGTTAGTCTATGAGGGTTTTTTTGGGAAGGCATAACTCGGGGTAGAGGAACAATTGAGACTTGGGGTTTGTTTTATTAGGTAGATATTGTCCCAGTGGAGTGCCTTTTGGGGTTGAGGATTTTCAGATAGGTACAGTTTTTTTTTAATTTAGTGAAATATCCCCCATTATAGAGATAGGAGGGCTCAACTTGTTGCGCAGCCGCAGAGGTGACTATAGGGGGTGTACACAGAGTGGCTTCACTTGTGTGCACCAAGATGGCCGACGGAGATGCGACCTCCGAGCACCCGCTGTGATGAGCACATACCTGCTCCCTGGACATTATTTGCGGGCAGGACTTGGCTGGTGGGACCCCGCTTGATCCCCTGAAGCGGGGGATATGGCCGGCGTGGGGCAGCGGAGTCGGGGCAGATTGCGGCCTACACAGTAGCCGGAAGCCGCGGCCTAGATTTGAAAGCCCGGCCGCGGCGCGGGCTCCGGAGCGGGCGCACGGCGCAAATTCGTGAGTAAAGACGCCGGGGGTCGGGCTCCTAGCCCGACCCCCATTCTGAACACTCCCGCTCCGTCTATACATATCCCGCTGCAGCAGCCGGCTGTCCCCGGCAGGCTGCGGGCTATGCGGGGAGGGGCAGCTGTCACCCTCTGTCCCCGGGTGTCAGCCGCCTCCTTTAACCCAGCGTTACATGCAGGGCGTCCCCCTCCCCGTGCTGGGCTGCCTCTCCTATTTATGTGCCCACACTGTGCCCCCTCCCCTCTGCCAATGCCAGCCTAGTAACCTTACTCTGCCCCTACTGCTAGCTTCCACCCCAGTGCTGTGCCCATACTGCCTAGGGTGAGTCTGCCCATACTGTCCCAAAAGCTGCCTCTCCCAGTGCCAGCCTAATCCCAATGCTGTGCCCGCCCATACCAGTACTCCTTCCGTGTGTACGCTGTGCCCCCCCTCCGTGTGTACGCTGTGCCCCCCCTCCGTGTGTACGCTGTGCCCCCCCTCCGTGTGTACGCTGTGCCCCCCCCCTCCGTGTGTACGCTGTGCCCCCCCTCCGTGTGTACGCTATGCCCCCCCTCCGTGTGTACGCTATGCCCCCCTCCGTGTGTACGCTATGCCCCCCCCTCCGTGTGTACGCTGTACCCCCCCCTCCGTGTGTACGCTGTACCCCCCCCCTCCGTGTGTACGCTGTGCCCCCCCTCCGTGTGTACGCTGTGCCCCCCCCTCCGTGTGTACGCTGTGCCCCCCCCTCCGTGTGTACGCTGTGCCCCCCCCTCCGTGTGTACGCTGTGCCCCCCCCTCCGTGTGTACGCTGTGCCCCCCCCTCCGTGTGTACGCTGTGCCCCCCCCTCCGTGTGTACGCTGTGCCCCCCCTCCATGTGTACGCTGTGCCCCCCCACCGTGTGTACGCTGTGCCCCATCCTCCGTGTGTACGCTGTGCCCCCCCTCTGTGTGTATGCTGAGCCCTTTAATATTATTATTTTATTTCCTGCACAGATGCTGACCACCCCATGGTACCGCCGGGACTGAGGCGCTTCCACAGCCTGCGGACAAGATTCAGGCGCTTCCTTGAGTTGCCTCCGCCAACGGGAAGGCAGAAAGAAGCCACCTGGGCCATCAGAGGAGTAGCTGCACCCAGGTGAATCTGTCCCCCCACTGTCCCTGTATGTACCCTATCCCCCACCCCACTGTCTTTGTGCATACCCTGTCCCCCACCCCACTGTCCCCGTGTGTACCCAGTGCCCCCGTGTGTACGCTGCCCCCCCCCAGTGCCCCAGTGTGTACGCTGCCCCCCCCCAGTTCCCCCGTGTGTACGCTGCCCCCCCAGTGCCCCCGTGTGTATGCTGTCCCCCCCAGTGCCCCCGTGTGTACGCTGTCCACCCCCCAGTGCCCCCATGTGTACGCTGTCCACCCCCCAGTGCCCCCGTGTGTACGCTGTCCACCCCCCAGTGCCCCCGTGTGTACGCTGTCCACCCCCCAGTGCCCCCGTGTGTATGCTGTCCCCCCCAGTGCCCCCGTGTGTGCACTCCCCCCCAGTGCCCCCGTGTGCGTGCTGCCCCCCCCAGTGCCCCAGTGTGTGTGCTGCCCCCCCCAGTGCCCCCTGTGTGTGTGCTGCCCCCCGCAGTGCCCCTGTGTGTGCTGCCCCCCGCAGTGCCCCTGTTTGTGCTGCCCCCCGCAGTGCCCCTGTGTGTGTGCTGTCCCCCCCAGTGCCCCCGTGTGTGCTGTCCCCCCAGTGCCCCCGTGTGTGCTGTCCCTCCCCAGTGCCCCGTGTGTGCTGTCCCCCCCAGTGCCCCATGTGTGCGCTGTCCCCCCAAGTGCCCCCGTGTGTGCGCTATCCCCCCCCAGTGCCCAGTGTGTGCACTGCCCCCCCTAGTGCCCCCGTGTGAGCGCTGTCCCCCCCAGTGCCCCCGCGTGTGCGCTGTCCCCTCTTGTGTACGCTCTCCACCCCCCCCAGTGCACCCGTGTGTACACTGTTCCTCCCCCAGTGCCCCCATGTGTACGCTGCCCCCCCGATGTGCACCCGTGTGTGCTCTGCCCCCCCCCCAGTGCCCCCGTGTGTATGCTGTTCCCCCCTAGTGCCCCCGTGTGTACGCTGTCCCCCCCCATAGTGCCCCCATGTGTTGTGCTGCCCCCCCCATAGTGCCCCCATGTGTTGTGCTGCCCCCCTAGTGCCCCGTGTGTACGCTGCCCACCCAGTGCTTCCGTGTGTACAGTGCCCGCGTGTGTACGCTGTCCACCCCCCAGTGCCCCTGTGTGTACGCTCTCCACCCCAGTTCCCCCTGTGTGTGCGCTGTACCCCCAGTGCCCCCTGTGTGTGTGCTGTACCCTTGCAGTGCCCCCGTGTGTACGTTGTTTCCCCCCCAGTGCCCACCTGAATACGCTGTCCCACCCCCAGTGCCTCCATGTGTATGCTGTGCCCCCCGTGTATATACTGTGCCCCCATCTGTGTGTACGCTGTGCCCTTTAATATTACTATTATTATTATATTTCCTGCCCAGATGCTGACCACCCCATGGTACCACCGGGACTGAGGCGCTTCCACAGCCTGCAGACCAGATTCAGGCGCTTCCTTGAGTTGCCTCCGCCATCGGGAAGGCAGAAAGAAGCCATCAGAGGAGCAGCTGCACACAGGTAAATCCGTCCCCCCACTGTCCCTGTGTGTACCCTGTCCCCCACCCCACTGTCCCTGCATGTACCCTGTCCCTCACCCCACTGTCCCTGCGTGTACTCTGTCCACCACCCCACTATCCCTGTGTGTACCTTGCCCCCCAAAGTCCCAGTGTGTACCCAGTGTCCCCGTGTGTACGCTGTCCCCCCAGTGCCCCCATGTGTACGCTCCTCCCCCAGTGCCCCTGTGTGTACGCTGCCCCCCCCAGTGCCCCTGTGTGTACGCTGTCCCACCCCAGTGCCCCCGTGTGTATGCTGCCCCCCAGTGCCCCGTGTGTTCGCTGTTCCCCCCCAGTGCCCCCGTGTGTGTCCCCCCTCCAGTGCCCCCATGTGTATGCTGTTACCCCCAAGTGCCCCAGTGTGTGCTCTGCCCCCCCCAGTGCCTGTGTGTACCCTATCCCACACCCCACTGTCCCTGTGTGTACCCTGTCCCCCACCCCACTGTCCCTGTGTGTACCCTGTCCCCACCTTACTGTCCCCGTGTGTACCCAGTGCCCCCGTGTGTACTCTGCCACCCCCATTGCCCGTGTGTGCGCTGCAACCCCCCCCAGTGCCCCCGTGTGGGTGCTGTCCCCCCCAGTGCCCCCCTGTGTGTTCTGTCCCCTCTTAGTGCCCCCGTGTGTTTTCTGTGCCCCCGTGTGTGTTCTGTCCCCCACAGTGCCCCGCGTGTGTTCTGTCTCCCCCAGTGCCCCCGTGTGTGCTCTGTCCCCCCGCAGTGCGCTGCCCTCCCCAGTGCCCCCGTTGTGTACGCTGTCCCCCCCCCAGTGCCCCCGTGTGTACGCTGTCCCCCCCCCCACTGTCCCTGCGTGTACCCTGTCCCCCACCCCATTGTCCCTGTGTGTACCCAGTGCCCCCGTGTGTATGCTGCCCCCCCAGTGCCCCGTGTGTACGCTGCCCCCCCAGTGCCCCGTGCGTGCGCTGCACCCCCCAGTGCCCCCATGTGCGTGCTTTTCCCCCCCAGTACCCCATGTGTGCTCTGTTCCCCCCCCAGTGCCCACGTGTGTGCTCTGTCCCCCCCAGTGCCTGTGTGTACCCTGTCCCCCACCCCACTGTCCCTGTGTGTACCCTGTCCCCCACCCCACTGTTCCTGTGTGTACCCTGTCCCCCACCCCACTGTCCCTGTGTGTACCCTGTTCCCCACCCCACTGTCCCTGTGTGTATCCTGTTCCCCACCCCACTGTCCCTGTGTGTACCCTGTTCCCCACTCCACTGTCCCTGTGTGTACCCTGTCCCCCACCCCACTGTCCCTGTGTGTACCATGTCCCCCACCCCACTGTCCCCGTGTGTACCCAGTGTCCCCATGTGTACGCTGCCCCCCCCCCAGTGCCCAGTGTGTGCGCTGATCCTCCCCAGTGCCCCCGTGTGTGCTCTGTCCCCCACCCCATGCCCCCGTGTGTGTTCTGATCCCCCCAGTGCCCTGTGTGTGTTCTGTCACCCCCAGTGCCCTGTGTGTGTTCTGTCCCCCCCAGTGCCCCCCATATGTGTTCTGCCCCGCCCCAGTGCCCCGTGTGTGTTCTGCCCCCCAGTGCCCCTGTGTGTGCTCTGTCCCCCGCAGTACGCTGCCCCCCCCCAGTGCCCCGTGTGTGCTCTGCCCCCCCAGTACCCCCGTGTGTACGCTGCCCCCCCAGTGCTTCTGTGTGTAAAGTACCCGCGTGTGTACGCTCTTTCCCCCCCGTGCCCCTGTGTGTACGCTCTCCCCCCCAGTGCCCCCCGTGTGTGCGATGTACCCCCCAGTACCCCCACGTGTTTGCTGTACCCCCGCAGTGCCCCCATATGTACGTTGCCTAGCCCAGTGCCCCCGTGTGTGTACGCTGCTCCCCCCAGTGCCCCCGTGTGTTCATTGTCCCCCTTCAGTGCCCACATGTGTACGCTGTTCCCCCCAATGCCCCCCGTGTGTACGCTATGCCCCCCTCCGTGTGTACGCTATGCCCCCCCTCCGTGTGTACTCTGTGCCCCCCTCCATGTGTACGCTGTGCCCCCCCTCCGTGTGTACGCTGTGCCCCCCCTCCGTGTGTACGCTGTGCCCCCCCTCCGTATGTACGCTGTGCCCCCCCTTCGTGTGTACGCTGTTCCCCCCCCTCCGTGTTTACGCTGTGCCCCCCCTCCGTGTTTACGCTGTGCCCCCCCTCCGTGTGTACGCTGTGCCCCCCCTCCGTGTGTACGCTGTGCCCCCAATGCCCCCCGCGTGTACGCTATGCCCCCTCCATGTGTACGCTGTGCCCCCCTCCGTGTGTACGCTGTGCCCCCCTCCGTGTGTACGCTGTGCCCCCCCCTCCGTGTGTACGCTGTGCCCCCCTCCGTGTGTACGTTGTGCCCCCCCTCCGTGTGTACGCTGTGCCCCCCCAGTGCCCCGTGTGTGCGCTGTTCCCCCCCAGTGCCCCGTGTGTGCGCTGTTCCCCCCCCAGTGCCCCGTGTGTGCGCTGTTACCCCCCAGTGCCCCGTGTGTGCGCTGCCCCCCCCAGTGCCCTGTATGTGCTCTGTCCCCACCAGTGCCCCCGTATGTGCTCTGTCCCCACCAGTGCCCGCGTGTGTACGCTGTCCCCCCCAGTGCTCCGTGTGTACACTGCCCACCCAGTGCTTCTGTGTGTACAGTTCCCGTGTGTGTATGCTCCCCCCCAGTTCCCCCTGTGTGTACGCTGTACCCCCAGTGCCCCCGTGTGTGTGCTGTACCCTCGCAGTGCCCCCGTGTGTACGTTATTTCCCCCCCCCAGTGCCCCCGTGAATACGCTGTCCCACCCCCAGTGCCCCCGTGTGTACGCTGTGCCCCCCTCCGTGTGTACGCTGTGCCCCCCTCCGTGTGTACGCTGTGCCCCCCTCCGTGTGTACGCTGTGCCCCCCTCCGTGTGTACGCTGTGCCCCCCTCCGTGTGTACGCTGTGCCCCCCTCCGTGTGTACGCTGTGCCCCCTCCGTGTGTACGCTGTGCCCCCCTCCGTGTGTACGCTGTACCCCCTCCTTGTGTACGCTGTGCCCTTTAATATTACTATTATTATATTTCCTGCCCAGACGCTGACTACCCCATGGTACCGCCAGGACTGAGGCGCTTCCACAGCCTGCGGACCAGATTCAGGCGCTTCCTTTAGTTGCCATCGGGAAGGCAGAAAGAAGCCATCAGAGGAGCAGCTGAACCCAGGTAAATCTGTCCCCCCACTGTCCCTGTGTGTGCCCTGCCCCTCACCCTACTGACCCTGCGTGTACTCTGTCCCCCACCCCACTGTCCCTGTGTGTACCCTGCCCCCCCACTGTCCCAGTGTGTACCCAGTGCCCCCGTGAGTGCGCTGTCCCCCCAGTGCCCCCTTGTTTACGCTGCCCCCCTCCCCAGTGCCCCCGTGTGTACGGTGCCCCCTCCTCCAGTGCCCCTGTGTGTACATTGTCCCCCCCAGTGCCCCTGTGTGTACGTTGTTGCCCCCCCTCTAGTGCCCCCCCCACTGCCCCAGTGTGTATGCTGTTCCCCCCCACTGCCCCAGTGTGTACGCTGTCCCCCCCAGTGCCCCCGTGTGTACCCAGTGTCCCTGTGTGTGCGCTGCCCTCCCCAGTGCCCCCGTGTGCGTGCTGTCCCCCCAGTACCCCATGTGTGCTCTGTCCCCCCCCAGTGCCCCCGTATGCGTTCTGTTCCCCCAGTGCCCCCATATGCGTTCTGTTCCCCCAGTGCCCCCGTGTGTGTTCTGTCCCCCCAAGTGCCCCCATGTGTGTTCTGTCCCCCCCAGTGCCCCCCGTGTGTGCTCTGTCCCCCCCGCAGTACGCTGCCCCCCCCAGTGCCCAGTGTGTGCTTTGCCCCTCCCCAGTGCCCCGTGTGTGCTCTGCCCCTCCCCAGTGCCCCGTGTGTGCTCTGCCCCTCCCCAGTGCCCCCAAGTGTTTGCTGCACCCCCGCAGTGCCCCCATGTGTACGCTGCCTAGCCCAGTGCCCCGTGTGTACGCTGCTCCCCCCAAGTGCCCCCGTGTGTATGCTGCCCCCCCCCAAGTGCCCACGTGTGTACGCTGTTCCACCCCAGTGCCCCCGCGTGTACGATGTACCCCCCAGTGCCCCCCCGCGTGTACGCTGTACCCTCCAGTGCCCCCCCCGCGTGTACGCTGTACCCCCCAGTGCCCCCCCCCCCGCGTGTACGCTGTACCCCCCAGTGCCCCCCGCGTGTACGCTGTACCCCCCAGTGCCCCCCGCGTGTACGCTGTACCCCCCAGTGCCCCCCGCGTGTACGCTGTACCCCCCAGTGCTCCCCCGCGTGTACGCTGTACCCCCCAGTGCCCCCCCCGTGTGTACGCTGTACCCCCCAGTGCCCCCCGCGTGTACGCTGTACCCCCTCCGTGTGTACGCTGTGCCCTTTAATATTACTATTATTATATTTCCTGCCCAGACACTGACTACCCCATGGTACCGCCAGGACTGAGGCGCTTCCACAGCCTGCGGACCAGATTCAGGCGCTTCCTTGAGTTGCCATCGGGAAGGCAGAAAGAAGCCATCAGAGGAGCAGCTGAACCCAGGTAAATCTGTCCCCCCACTGTCCCTGTGTGTACCCTGCCCCTCACCCTACTGACCCTGCGTGTACTCTGTCCCCCACCCCACTGTCCCTGTGTGTACCCTGCCCCCCCACTGTCCCAGTGTGTACGCAGTGCCCCCGTGAGTGCGCTGTCCCCCCCAGTGCCCCCTTGTTTACGCTGCCCCCCTCCCCAGTGCCCCTGTGTGTACGCTGCCCCCCCCCCAGTGCCCCCGTGTGTACGGTGCCCCCTCCTCCAGTGCCCCTGTGTGTACGTTGTCCCCCCCAGTGCCCCTGTGTGTATGCTGTCGCCCCCCCCTAGTGCCCCCCCCCCACTGCCCCAGTGTGTATGCTGTTCCCCCCCACTGCCCCAGTGTGTACGCTGTCCCCCCCAGTGCCCCCGTGTGTACCCAGTGACCCTGTGTGTACGCTGCCCTCCCCAGTGCCCCCGTGTGCGTGCTGTCCCCCCAGTACCCCATGTGTGCTCTGTCCCCTCCCAGTGCCCCCGTATGTGTTCTGATCCCCCAGTGCCCCCGTATGCGTTCTGTTCCCCCAGTGCCCCCGTGTGTGTTCTGTCCCCCCAAGTGCCCCCATGTGTGTTCTGTCCCCCCCAGTGCCCCCGTGTGTGCTCTGTCCCCCCGCAGTACGCTGCCCCCCCCAGTGCCCCGTGTGTGCTTTGCCCCTCCCCAGTGCCCCGTGTGTGCTCTGCCCCTCCCCATGCCCCCACGTGTTTGCTGCACCCCCGCAGTGCCCCCATGTGTACACTGCCTAGCCCAGTGCCCAAGTGTGTACTCTGCTCCCCCCCAGTGCCCCGTGTGTATGCTGTCCCCCCCCCAGTGCCCACGTGTGTACGCTGTTCCACCCCAGTGCCCCCCGCGTGTACGTTGTTCCTCCCAGTGCCCCCCCGCGTGTACGCTGTACCCCCCAGTGCCCCCCCGCGTGTACGCTGTACCCCCCAGTGCCCCCCGCGTGTACGTTGTACCCCCAGTGCCCCCCCCCCGTGTACGTTGTATCCCCCAGTGCCCCCCCCGCGTGTACGCTGTACCCCCCAGTGCCCCCCCGCGTGTACGCTGTACCCCCCAGTGCCCCCCCGCGTGTACGCTGTACCCCCCAGTGCCCCCCCGCGTGTACGCTGTACCCCCCAGTGCCCTCGCGTGTACGCTGTACCCCCAGTGCCCCCCCGCGTGTACGCTGTACCCCCCAGTGCCCCCCCCCACGTGTACGCTGTACCCCCCATTGCCCCCCGCGTGTACGCTGTACCCCCCGCGTGTACGCTGTACCCCCCGCGTGTACGCTGTACCCCCCGCGTGTACGCTGTACCCCCCCGCGTGTACGCTGTACCCCCCCGCGTGTACGCTGTACCCCCCCGCGTGTACGCTGTACCCCCCCGCGTGTACGCTGTACCCCCCGCGTGTACGCTGTACCCCCCCGCGTGTACGCTGTACCCCCCAGTGCCCCCCCGCGTATGCAGTGCCCCCCGCGTGTACGCTGTACCCCCCAGTACCCCCCCCCCCGCGTGTACGCTGTACCCCCCAGTGCCCCCCCCCCGCGTATGCAGTGCCCCCCGCGTGTACGCTGTACCCCTCAGTACCCCCCCGCGTGTACGCTGCCCCCACCAGTGCCCCCGTGTGTACGCTGTGCCCCCCTCTGCGTGTACGCTGTGCCCCCCTCCGCGTGTACGCTGTGCCCACCCACCATGTGTACATTGTGCCCCGTGTACGCTGTCCCCCCCAGTTCCCCCCGTGTGTACGCTGACCCCCCAGTGCCCCCCCGTGTGTACGCTGACCCCCCCAGTGCCCCCCGTGTGTACGCTGACCCCCCCCCAGTGCCCCCATGTGTACGCTGACCCTCCCAGTGCCCCCTTTGTGTACGCTGTCCCCCCAGTGCCCCAAGTGTGTGCGCTGTCCCCCCCAGTACCCCCCGTGTGTATGCTGCCGCCCCCCGTGTGTATGCTGTCCCTCGTGTGTACGCTGTCCCGCCAGTGCCCCCCGTGTGTACGCTGTCCCCCCCCAGTGCCCCCCGTGTGTACGCTGTCCCCCCAGTGCCCCCCGTGTGTACGCTGTCCCCCCTAGTGCCCCCCGTGTGTACACTATGCCCCCCATGTGTATGCTGTCCCCCCAGTGCCTCCCGTGTGTACGCTGTCCCCCCCAGTGCCTCCCGTGTGTACGCTGACCCCCCCAGTGCCCCCCCGTGTGTACGCTGTCCCCCCCCAGTGCCCCCCGTGTGTATGCTGCCTCCCCCTCATTTGTACGCTGATCCCCCCCAGTGCCCCCGTGTGTATGCTGTCCCCCCCAGTGCCCCCCCGTGTGTACGCTGTCCCCCCGTGTGTACGCTGTCCCCCCCTGTGCCCCCCGTGTGTACGCTGTCCCCCCCAGTGCTACCCGTGTGTACGCTGTCCCCCCAGTGCCCCCGTGTGAACGCTGTCCCCCCTAGTGCCCCCCGTGTGAACGCTGTCCCCCCCAGTGCCCCCCGATGTGTACGCTGTGGCCCCCCCCCCAAAGTGTACGCTGTGGCCCCCCGATGTGTACGCTGACCCTCCCAGTGCCCCCTTTGTGTACGCTGTCCCCCCAGTGCCCCAAGTGTGTACGCTGTCCCCCCCAGTACCCCCCGTGTGTATGCTGCCGCCCCCCGTGTGTACGCTGTCCCGCCAGTGCCCCCCGTGTGTACGCTGTCCCCCCCAGTGCCCCCGTGTGTACGCTGTCCCCCCAGTGCCCCCCCGTGTGTACGCTGTCCCCCCTAGTGCCCCCCGTGTGTACACTACACTATGCCCCCCATGTGTATGCTGTCCCCCCCAGTGCCTCCCGTGTGTACGCTGTCCCCCCCAGTGCCTCCCGTGTGTACGCTGACCCCCCCAGTGCTCCCCCGTGTGTACGCTGTCCCCCCCCAGTGCCCCCCGTGTGTATGCTGCCTCCCCCTCATTTGTACGCTGATCCCCCCCAGTGCCCCCGTGTGTATGCTGTCCCCCCCAGTGCCCCCCCGTGTGTACGCTGTCCCCCCGTGTGTACGCTGTCCCCCCCTGTGCCCCCCGTGTGTACGCTGTCCCCCCCAGTGCTACCCGTGTGTACGCTGTCCCCCCAGTGCCCCCGTGTGAACGCTGTCCCCCCTAGTGCCCCCCGTGTGAACGCTGTCCCCCCCAGTGCCCCCCGATGTGTACGCTGTGGCCCCCCCCCCCCAAAGTGTACGCTGTGGCCCCCCGATGTGTACGCTTTGGCCCCCCGTGTGTACGCTGTGGCCCCCCCCGCGTGTACGCTGTACCCCCCAGTGCCCCTCCGCGTGTACGCTGTACCCCCCAGTGCCCCCCCGCGTGTACGCTGTACCCCCCCAGTGCCCCCCCGCGTGTACGCTGTACCCCCCAGTGCCCCCCCGCGTGTATGCTGTACCCCTTAGTGCCCCCCCCCGCGTGTACGCTGTACCCCCAGTGCTCCCCCGCGTGTACGCTGTACCCCCCAGTGCCCCCCCGCGTGTACGCTGTAACCCCCAGTGCCCCCCGCGTGTACGCTGTACCCCCTCCGTGTGTACGATGTGCCCTTTAATATTACTATTATTATATTTCCTGCCCAGACGCTGACTACCCCATGGTACCGCCAGGACTGAGGCGCTTCCACAGCCTGCGGACCAGATTCAGGCGCTTCCTTGAGTTGCCATCGGGAAGGCAGAAAGAAGCCATCAGAGGAGCAGCTGAACCCAGGTAAATCTGTCCCCCCACTGTCCCTGTGTGTACCCTGCCCCTCACCCCACTGACCCTGCGTGTACTCTGTCCCCCACCCCACTGTCCCTGTGTGTACCCTGCCCCCCCACTGTCCCAGTGTGTACCCAGTGCCCCCGTGAGTGCGCTGTCCCCCCCAGTGCCCCCTTGTTTACGCTGCCCCCCTCCCCAGTGCCCCTGTGTGTACGCTGCCCCCCCCCAGTGCCCCCGTGTGTACGGTGCCCCCTCCTCCAGTGCCCCTGTGTGTACGTTGTCCCCCCCAGTGCCCCTGTGTGTATGCTGTCGCCCCCCCTAGTGCCCCCCCCCCCCACTGCCCCAGTGTGTATGCTGTTCCCCCCCACTGCCCCAGTGTGTACGCTGTCTCCCCCAGTGCCCCCGTGTGTACCCAGTGTCCCTGTGTGTACGCTGCCCTCCGCAGTGCCCCCGTGTGCGTGCTGTCCCCCCAGTGCCCCGTGTGTGCTCTGCCCCTCCCCAGTGCCCCCATGTGTACACTGCCTAGCCCAGTGCCCAAGTGTGTACGCTGCTCCCCCCAGTGCCCCGTGTGTATGCTGCCCCCCCCCCGTGCCCACGTGTGTACGCTGTTCCACCCCAGTGCCCCCCGCGTGTACGCTGTATCCCCCAGTGCCCCCCGCGTGTACGCTGTACCCCCCAGTGCCCCCCGCGTGTACGCTGTACCCCCCAGTGCCCCCCTGCGTGTACGCTGTACCCCCCAGTGCCCCCCCGCGCCCCCCCGCGTGTACGTTGTACCCCCCAGTGCCCCCCCGCGTGTACGTTGTACCCCCCAGTGCCCCCCCGCGTGTACGCTGTACCCCCCAGTGACCCCCCGCGTGTACGCTGTACCCCCCAGTGCCCCCCCCCTGCGTGTACGCTGTACCCCCCAGTGCCCCCCCCCGCGTGTACGCTGTACCCCCCAGTGCCCCCCCCGCGTGTACGCTGTACCCCCCAGTGCCCCCCCGCGTGTACGCTGTACCCCCAGTGCCCCCCCGCGTTTACGCTGTACCCCCAGTGCACCCCCGCGTGTACGCTGTACCCCCCAGTGCCCTCCGCGTGTACGCTGTACCCCCCCAGTGCCCCCCGCGTGTACGCTGTACCCCCCAGTGCCGTGCCCCCGCGTGTACGCTGTACCCCCCATTGCCCCCCGCGTGTACGCTGTACCCCCCATTGCCCCCCGCGTGTACGCTGTACCCCCCAGTGCCCCCCCGCGTGTACGCTGTGCCCCCCTCCGCGTGTACGCTGTGCCCACCCACCATGTGTACATCGTGCCCCGTGTACGCTGTCCCCCCCAGTGCCCCCCGTGTGTACGCTGACCCCCCAGTGGCCCAGTGTGTACGCTGACCCCCCCAGTGCCTCCCCGTGTGTACGCTGACCCCCCCAGTGCCCCCATGTGTACGCTGACCCTCCCAGTGCCCCCTTTGTGTACGCTGTCCCCCCCAGTGCCCCAAGTGTGTACGCTGTCCCCCCAGTACCCCCCGTGTGTATGCTGCCGCCCCCCCTGTGTATGCTGTCCCCCCCGTGTGTATGCTGTCCCGCCAGTGCCCCCCGTGTGTACGCTGTCCCCCCCAGTGCCCCCCGTGTGTACGCTGTCCCCCCAGTGCCCCCCGTGTGTACGCTGTCCCCCCTAGTGCCCCCATGTGTACACTATGCCCCCCATGTGTATGCTGTCCCCCCAGTGCCTCCCGTGTGTACACTGTCCCCCCCAGTGCCTCCCGTGTGTACGCTGACCCCCCCAGTGCCCTCGTGTGTACACTGTCCCCCCCCCCAGTGCCCCCCGTGTGTATGCTGCCGCCCCCTCATTTGTACGCTGATCCCCCCCAGTGCCCCCCGTGTGTATGCTGTCCCCCCCAGTGCCCCCCCGTGTGTACGCTGTCCCCCCCCTGTGCCCCCGTGTGTACGTTGTCCCCCCCAGTGCCACCCGTGTGTACGCTGTCCCCCCAGTGCCACCCGTGTGTACGCTGTCCCCCCTAGTGCCCCCCGTGTGTACGCTGTCCCCCCCAGTGCCCCCCCGATGTGTACGCTGTGCGCCCCCCCCCCCCCCCCCGATGTGTACGCTGTGGCCCCCCGATGTGTACGCTGTGGCCCCCCGTGTGTACGCTTTGGCCCCCCGTGTGTACGCTGTGGCCCCCCCGTGTGTACGCTGTGGCCCCCCGTGTGTACGCTGTGCCCCCCTGTGTACGCTGTGGCCCCCCTGTGTGTACGCTGTGCCCCCCCGTTTGTACGCTGTGCCCTTTAATATTATTATTATATTTCCTGCCCAGACGCTGACCACCCCATGGTACCACCGGGACTGAGGCGCTTCCACAGCCTGTGGACCAGATTCAGGCGCTTCCTTGAGTTGCCTCCGCCACTGCGAAGGCACAAAGAAGCCACCCTGGTCATCAGAGGAGCAGCTGCACCAAGGTAAATCCATTCTCCCACTGTCCCTGTGTGTACCCTGTCCCCCCACCCCACTGTCCCTGTGTGTTTCCAGTGCCCCGTGTGTACGCTGTCCCCCCCAGTGCCCCCGTGTGTGCGCTGTCCCCCCAGTGCCCCCGTGTGTGCGCTGTCCCCCCAGTGCCCCCGTGTGTGCGCTGTCCCCCCCAGTGCCCCCGTGTGTGCGCTCTGCCCCCCCCCCAGTGCCCCGTGTGTGCTCATTCACCCCCCAGTGCCCCCGTGTGTGCTCTGTCCCACCCCCCAGTGCCCCCGTGAGTGCTCTGTCCCACCCCCCAGTGCCCCGTGTGTGCTCTGTCCCACCCCCCAGTGCCCCCGTGTGTGCTCTGTCCCACCCCCCAGTGCCCCAGTGTGTGCTCTGTCCCACCCCCCAGTGCCCCCGTTTGTGCTCTGTTCCACCCCCCCAGTGCCCCCGTTTGTGCTCTGTCCCACCCCCAGTGCCCCCATGTGTGCTCTTGAATTTACAAAAAATAAATTAAAAAAAAGCGATGAAATTCCATTGACAAAAAACCTCACGGTTTCACATGTCCCATTAAGGCTTCTTACACATGATCTGGCATTTCAGAAACCTGTTGTAACTCTTCCACTCAAACGCCAAAAAGCAATGAAATTACGATCATTAAGGCTGACGCCTTAATGGACGTGTTCCTTGCGCAATACAGATATGGTACGCCATCACAGCCTGTGTGTAAGTGCAGATTCAGCACTCTCACAGAGTGAGATTGCTGTCACTCACACAATGGTGGAGCTGCTAATTCACAGATTTGTGTGCTCATTGGAATACACACATGCAGTCTATGCAACTGAAGGTCTGAGCAGTAAACATAGCCGAGAGGATGGGGTAAAAGTGGTGTTGATTGGGGGAGGAGACAGTGTGGTGCAGATGAGGAGGAATAGAAATGCGTAGATGGTGGAAAGGCTAAGCAGCACTGATGGGGGACAAACAAAGCAGATGGGTGGAAAACAGTGGCACAGATTGGGGAAGGTAAGACAGAGTGATGCGATTAGGTGTGAAACAGAGGAGCAGTTGGAGGAAAGACAGCACTGATGGGGGAGGGGGTTCGGAGCAAAGGGGATAAAGGGAAAACAGAGCAGTACAGATGGAGAGGGGAGACAGCAGTACAGATGGAAGGAAACTGTCATGGATGAGGCAGGCAGAGCAGCATGGATGGAGGGGGAGACAGAGTATCACTAATGGAGGGGAAGCCAGTGTCACAGATTGAAGGAAACAGTGGCATCTGTGTGGAAAGACAGAGCAGCACAGATGGGGAAAGATACATTGGTGCAGATGAGGGAATACACACAGCAGTAGGTATCGGGGAAGACAGAGCAGCATAAAGGTGTATAGGAGAAGAAAGTGTAGATGCATAGTAGTTGGGAGTATTATAGTTTTTGCAATTATGAAAGATGTTTCTGGTAACTGTACGTGAATACTAAATGAAATGGATATAGGTAGTGAGTGTGAAAGATGTTGGACCCTCAGTGGGATAGTTCTAGTAATTTTGTTTATTCTAGCACCCGCTATCTTTGAAAACCCATGAAGTTCCTCCACCCTGTCCGGGGTGTTGCTGTCTGATGTAGTGTTTCTAGCACAGGTCTGGTTTGCAGTGCTGATATACAGATCACACTGTGCTAGAAGCACTACAGCAGACAGCTACACCCCAGGCAGGGAAGAGGAACTGCATGGGTTTTCAAAGATGGCGGGTGCTAGAATGAACACTATAGTAATTCAGTGGGCTAGACAGTGTTAGATGATTGCAGGTACTTATTAGGATGAGTGCGCCACATAACTGCTCAGACCTTCAGTTGCATAGACTGCATGTGTGTATTCCAATGAGCACACAAATCTGTGAATTAGCAGCTCCACCATTGTGTGAGTGACAGCAATCTCACTCTGTGAGAGTGCTGAATCTGCACTTACACACAGGCTGTGATGGCGTACCATATCTGTATTGCGCAAGGAACACGTCCATTAAGGCGTCAGCCTTAATGATCGTAATTTCATTGCTTTTTGGCGTTTGAGTGGAAGAGTTACAACAGGTTTCTGAAATGCCAGATCATGTGTAAGAAGCCTTAATGGGACATGTGAAACCGTGAGGTTTTTTGTCAATGGAATATATATATATATATATATATATATATATATATATATATATATATATATATATATATATATATATATATATATAATTTTTTTTATATTTGTACACATGACTCTCAGAGGTATCCCCAAACTATAAACTATAGGAATGCACAAATACGTATCATTCTTTATAGATTGTTGCAACTGGAAAAAGGACATATGAAAAATGGCAAACTTTTATAGTATATGATATGGTCAAATGTGGTAATAATACTCTACAAATCTAAGGGCAAATAAAAAAAAGACCTAAATTGCTTCATATTAGGAGCAAAAACAGACCATGAAGGACATAAACATTCTGAAAAAGCTGCTATATAAAAGATGATCACATTTCTAGGAATTACCTACTGTAAGCATTCACTCTAATCTTATTCCTTATCTTATCTGTCCCTGCAGCAGCAATACTATGGGCCTTATTCTAGTTCACTCTTTCTGACAAAATCCTTCTTAGATGGACAAAACCATGTGCACTGCAGGTGGGCAGATGTAACTTGTGCAGAGAGAGTTAGATTTGTGTTAGTTATTTTGTTTATGTGCAGGGTAAATACTGGCTGCTTTATTTTTACACTGCAGTATAGATCTCACTTTGAAGTAAAACCCCACCCAAATCTAATTCTTTCTGCACAAGTTACATCTGCCCCACCGGCAGCGCACCTGGTTTTGTCCATCTAAGAAGGAATTTGTCAGTAAGAGTGAACCAGAATAAGGCCCTATATTACAGACAGTGGGTGTATTTGTCAGATACCGCCAAGCATCCATTTATCACAAGATCCAGTGGGGAACATCTGTGTAACCATAAGGCTAATAATTAGATTTTATCATAGCATATTAAATGTAATACTGATGCCTAAAGATCCACACACACCTTTAGAATTGTATTCATGCAATGTCG
Source organism: Crinia signifera (assembly GCF_055691185.1). Taxonomy (NCBI): domain Eukaryota; kingdom Metazoa; phylum Chordata; class Amphibia; order Anura; family Myobatrachidae; genus Crinia; species Crinia signifera. Next base: position 1,252,950 of record NC_139225.1, on the reverse strand, counting down.
GTAACATTTAGGGTCAGACTAGACATAGATTGGGAGGCCTACTGGAACATGACATTAGACCAGTGTCACAAATAGCAAATGGAGTTTGTTTGCCCAAGTGCCCAAACCAACCGCCAACAACCCCCCACTCCCCCCCCCCCCCACACACACACACATACACACATACACAAACACACACACACACACACACAAACACACATTAGAGGAGAACAAAGCAGTAACAAACCACATGCGATTGCTTATGAAATTCGATAGATATTATGTGCTGCACATAATATTTATCGATGCAACATTAAACGGCGTGCCTGCGCATCCCGTCGAATGTCCCCTTCAAAATGCATGCAATCATTCGATTTATCGGCCAGATGTGGCCGAAATCGAATGATTGCATGCAATATCTCACATATGTATGGGCAGCATAATACCTGCAAGGTATAGCACTGCTCAGGCCACTCCCTAGGGCCATCCCATCAGATAAATCTCATGGCACATCCAATTTGCGTCAGATAAATCATGTGATTAATCACATGTGATAAATCACATATGATTTATCTGACACAAATTGGATGTAAAAAATGGCACATCAAGTGTCAAATTGTATGTAGGCCTCCTGGGAAGCTGCCGGGGCAGTTCAAGGGAAATCAGATGCAATTTTACAGGTCAGATAAATCTCATAGTGTATGGGGGCCTTAAGAATTGCTATCAGTGCCTGGGTCCAATCCAACCCCCCACTCCCCCCCCCCCACATAAACACACATACACACATACATACATACATACACACACACATACACACACACACACACATACACACACATTAGAGGAGAACAAAGCAGTAAGAATTGCTATCAGTGCCTGTGTCCAATCCAACGGAGGAGAGGCAGCTTCCAGGTGTGCATCGCATCACTATGGAGGATGTTATGCAGCATGCCTAGATTCTATGTGTGACTGTGGCTATGTCAGTGTTACTGTGTTCTGCTGGGAAATACTGTAACAGAACATGATATGCAGCATGCCTACATTCTATGTGTGGCTGTGTCAGTGTTACAGTGTTCTGCTGGGAAACACTGTAACAGAACATGTTATGCACCATGCCTAGATTCTATGTGTGACTGTGGCTGTGTCAGTGTTACTGTGTTCTGCTGGGAAACACTGTAACAGAACATGATATGCAGCATGCCTAGATTCTATGTGTGACTGTGGCTGTGTCAGTGTTACAGTGTTCTGCTGGGAAACACTGTAACAGAACATGATATGCAGCATGCCTAGATTCTATGTGTGACTGTGGCTGTGTCAGTGTTACAGTGTTCTGCTGGGAAACACTGTAACAGAACATGATATGCAGCATGCCTATATTCTATGTGTGACTGTGGCTGTGTCAGTGTTACAGTGTTCTGCTGGAAAACACTGTAACAGAACATGATATGCAGCATGCCTACATTCTATGTGTGACTGTGGCTGTGTCAGTGTTACAGTGTTCTGCTGGGAAACACTGTAACAGAACATGATATGCAGCATGCCTACATTCTATGTGTGACTGTGGCTGTGTCAGTGTTACAGTGTTCTGCTGGGAAACACTGTAACAGAATATGATATGCAGCATGCCTACATTCTATGTGTGACTGTGGCTGTGTCAGTGTTACAGTGTTCTGCTGGGAAACACTGTAACAGAACATGATATGCAGCATGCCTACATTCTATGTGTGACTGTGGCTGTGTCAGTGTTACAGTGTTCTGCTGGGAAACACTGTAACAGAACATGATATGCAGCATGCCTATATTCTATGTGTGACTGTGGCTGTGTCAGTGTTACAGTGTTCTGCTGGGAAACACTGTAACAGAACATGATATGCACCATGCCTACATTCTATGTGTGACTGTGGCTGTGTCAGTGTTACAGTGTTCTGCTGGGAAACACTGTAACAGAATATGATATGCAGCATGCCTACATTCTATGTGTGACTGTGGCTGTGTCAGTGTTACAGTGTTCTGCTGGGAAACACTGTAACAGAACATGATATGCACCATGCTTACATTCTATGTGTGACTGTGGCTGTGTCAGTGTTACAGTGTTCTGCTGGGAAACACTGTAACAGAACATGTTATGCAGCATGCTTACATTCTATGTGTGACTGTGGCTGTGTCAGTGTTACAGTGTTCTGCTGGGAAACACTGTAACAGAACATGATATGCAGCATGCCTATATTCTATGTGTGACTGTGGCTGTGTCAGTGTTACAGTGTTCTGCTGGGAAACACTGTAACAGAACATGATATGCAGCATGCTTACATTCTATGTGTGACTGTGGCTGTGTCAGTGTTACAGTGTTCTGCTGGGAAACACTGTAACAGAACATGATATGCAGCATGCCTACATTCTATGTGTGACTGTGGCTGTGTCAGTGTTACAGTGTTCTGCTGGGAAACACTGTAACAGAACATGTTATGCACCATGCCTACATTCTATGTGTGACTGTGGCTGTGTCAGTGTTACAGTGTTCTGCTGGGAAACACTGTAACAGAACATGATATGCAGCATGCCTACATTCTATGTGTGACTGTGGCTGTGTCAGTGTTACAGTGTTCTGCTGGGAAACACTGTAACAGAACATGATATGCAGCATGCTTACATTCTATGTGTGACTGTGGCTGTGTCAGTGTTACAGTGTTCTGCTGGGAAACACTGTAACAGAACATGATATGCAGCATGCCTACATTCTATGTGTGACTGTGGCTGTGTCAGTGTTACAGTGTTCTGCTGGGAAACACTGTAACAGAACATGTTATGCACCATGCCTACATTCTATGTGTGACTGTGGCTGTGTCAGTGTTACAGTGTTCTGCTGGGAAACACTGTAACAGAATATGATATGCAGCATGCCTACATTCTATGTGTGACTGTGGCTGTGTCAGTGTTACAGTGTTCTGCTGGGAAACACTGTAACAGAACATGATATGCAGCATGCCTATATTCTATGTGTGGCTGTGTCAGTGTTACAGTGTTCTGCTGGGAAATACTGTAACAGAACATGATATGCAGCATGCCTATATTCTATGTGTGACTGTGGCTGTGTCAGTGTTACAGTGTTCTGCTGGGAAACACTGTAACAGAACATGATATGCAGCATGCTTACATTCTATGTGTGACTGTGGCTGTGTCAGTGTTACAGTGCTCTGCTGGGAAACACTGTAACAGAACATGATATGCAGCATGCCTACATTCTATGTGTGACTGTGACTGTGTAAGTGTTACAGTGCTCTGCTGGGAAACACTGTAACAGAACATGATATGCAGCATGCCTACATTCTATGTGTGACTGTGGCTGTGTCAGTGTTACAGTGTTCTGCTGGGAAACACTGTAACAGAACATGTTATGCACCATGCCTACATTCTATGTGTGACTGTGGCTGTGTCAGCGTTACAGTGTTCTGCTGGGAAACACTGTAACAGAACATGTTATGCACCATGCCTACATTCTATGTGTGACTGTGGCTGTGTCAGTGTTACAGTGTTCTGCTGGGAAACACTGTAACAGAACATGTTATGCAGCATGCTTACATTCTATGTGTGACTGTGGCTGTGTCAGTGTTACAGTGTTCTGCTGGGAAACACTGTAACAGAACATGATATGCAGCATGCCTACATTCTATGTGTGACTGTGGCTGTGTCAGTGTTACAGTGTTCTGCTGGGAAACACTGTAACAGAACATGATATGCAGCATGCCTACATTCTATGTGTGGCTGTGTCAGTGTTACAGTGTTCTGCTGGGAAACACTGTAACAGAACATGTTATGCAGCATGCTTACATTCTATGTGTGACTGTGGCTGTGTCAGTGTTACAGTGTTCTGCTGGGAAACACTGTAACAGAACATGATATGCAGCATGCCTATATTCTATGTGTGACTGTGGCTGTGTCAGTGTTACAGTGTTCTGCTGGGAAACACTGTAACAGAACATGATATGCACCATGCTTACATTCTATGTGTGACTGTGGCTGTGTCAGTGTTACAGTGTTCTGCTGGGAAACACTGTAACAGAACATGATATGCAGCATGCTTACATTCTATGTGTGACTGTGGCTGTGTCAGTGTTACAGTGCTCTGCTGGGAAACACTGTAACAGAACATGATATGCAGCATGCCTACATTCTATGTGTGACTGTGACTGTGTAAGTGTTACAGTGCTCTGCTGGGAAACACTGTAACAGAACATGAAATGCAGCATGCCTACATTCTATGTGTGACTGTGGCTGTGTCAGTGTTACAGTGTTCTACTGGGAAACACTGTAACAGAACATGATATGCAGCATGCCTACATTCTATGTGTGACTGTGGCTGTGTCAGTGTTACAGTGTTCTGCTGGGAAACACTGTAACAGAACATGTTATGCAGCATGCTTACATTCTATGTGTGACTGTGGCTGTGTCAGTGTTACAGTGTTCTGCTGGGAAACACTGTAACAGAACATGATATGCAGCATGCTTACATTATATGTGTGACTGTGGCTGTGTCAGTGTTACAGTGTTCTGCTGGGAAACACTGTAACAGAACATGTTATGCACCATGCCTACATTCTATGTGTGACTGTGGCTGTGTCAGTGTTACAGTGTTCTGCTGGGAAACACTGTAACAGAACATGTTATGCACCATGCCTACATTCTATGTGTGACTGTGGCTGTGTCAGTGTTACAGTGTTCTGCTGGGAAACACTGTAACAGAACATGTTATGCACCATGCCTACATTCTATGTGTGACTGTGGCTGTGTCAGTGTTACAGTGCTCTGCTGGGAAACACTGTAACAGAACATGATATGCAGCATGCCTACATTCTATGTGTGACTGTGGCTGTGTCAGTGTTACAGTGCTCTGCTGGGAAACACTGTAACAGAACATGATATGCAGCATGCCTACATTCTATGTGTGACTGTGACTGTGTAAGTGTTACAGTGCTCTGCTGGGAAACACTGTAACAGAACATGATATGCAGCATGCCTACATTCTATGTGTGACTGTGGCTGTGTCAGTGTTACAGTGTTCTGCTGGGAAACACTGTAACAGAACATGTTATGCAGCATGCCTATATTCTATGTGTGACTGTGGCTGTGTCAGTGTTACAGTGTTCTGCTGGGAAACACTGTAACAGAACATGTTATGCAGCATGCCTATATTCTATGTGTGACTGTGGCTGTGTCAGTGTTACAGTGTTCTGCTGGGAAACACTGTAACAGAACATGTTATGCAGCATGCCTATATTCTATGTGTGACTGTGGCTGTGTCAGTGTTACTGTGTTCTGCTGGGAAACATGTTTCCATGTCACTTGCTGCCAATTGTTTGATGTATTTTTATCACACACCATGTGTTCGAAATAAAGATATTTGTTTTAAGCTGAAAACAAAACACCAATATGGTCCCATTACATCACACTTATGTCATAAGTCACCAGTGCCGGATAACCATTAGGCAGAGTAGGCACCGGCCCATGGACCTGTGCATTTTAGGGGCTCCATGGCATCAGAAAAAAACACTATTTGGCATCCAGTGTTCATGTGTAAATCACCGGAAACGGCTGCAGGTGCCATTATTCTAGTGATTTGTGTCTTCGGTGCCGAGATGCTGCGGCAGGACTCGGAGGGGTAGGTATAATGTATGGGTGTACGCCTATGGTAAAATGACTAGAGAATGCAAAATGCGCCAATACCTTGTACCTCCAGGCTGTAAGTAAGTGATGTGTTCCCCACAATGTTGGAGGCCAGACAGGTGTAATATCCGCTGTCCATCACCCTGACCTCGGACAGCTTGAGGGACCCGGCAGGCAGCAGGTGGTGTCTGTGAGGAGAGAAGGACGTGTTACAGGAGAGAAACAATGTAGTATGTGGCAGAGAACACAGAACAAGGGCCCGCTGGGAGAGGTTATTAAACCTTAATGAAGAATACATCTCGCAGGGGATTACCAAGGGTACAAACACTCATTGACTACATTTAAATTAGATGTGGGACACATAATGAGAAGTGATCAGTATAGTTCAGGGCTGTCTTAGTGGTATTTTAGGCAAAGCCGATGCACACCCAGTTACGGAAACTAGTCCATAAAATCCTAACACGCCTCTTCTCTGGTCCTGCACAGCCTCTTCCGTGGTCCTGCACAGCCTCTTCTGAGGTCCTAACACGCCTCTTCTGAGGTCCTGCACTGCCTCTTCCGTGGTCCTGCACAGCCTCTTCCGTGGTCCTGCACAGCCTCTTCCGTGGTCCTAACACGCCTCTTCCATGGTCCTGCACAGCCTCTTCCATGGTCCTGCACAGCCTCTTCCGTGGTCCTAGCACGCCTCTTCCGTGGTCCAGCACAGCCTCTTCCGTGGTCCTGCACAGCCTCTTCTGTGGTCCTAGCACGCCTCTTCCGTGGTCCTGCACAGCCTCTTCTGAGGTCCTAACACGCCTCTTCTGTGGTCCTGCACAGCCTCTTCCGTGGTCCTGCACAGCCTCTTCCGTGGTCCTGCACAGCCTCTTCTGTGGACCTAGCACGCCTCTTCCGTGGTCCTGCACAGCCTCTTCTGAGGTCCTAACATGCCTCTTCTGTGGTCCTGCACAGCCTCTTCCGTGGTCCTGCACAGCCTCTTCCGTGGTCCTGCACAGCCACTTCTGTGGTCCTTGCACGCCTCTTCCGTGGTCCTAACACGCCTCTTCTGTGGTCCTAACACGCCTCTTCTGTGGTCCTAACACGCCTCTTCTGTGGTCCTAACACGCCTCTTCTGAGGTAAGAACATGCCTCTTCCGTGGTCCTGCACAGCCACTTCTGTGGTCCTAGCACGCCTCTCCTGTGGTCCTGCACTGCCTCTCCCCATGCTTCCACACAGTGAATGGAGTTTAGCACTATTATTGGTGGATAGCTGCAGCCAGCAACCAATCAGCATGCTGACAGCAATTCACTGTCAGACAACTGATTCTCAAGCGTTGGTCGACTTTTTCCATGTTGACCTAATGAGCGTGTTGACATCGTGTTGTACCAGTGTATCTAGTCAGAACAATGGATGTGATTATATGAGTGCTTCAGCGCTATGCGACATATAAAGGGGCAATTCAGACCTGCTCCGTACGGGCCAAATTCGCTACCCCGTCCAATATTAGGGGTTTGCGTATGTGCAGACTCACAGCGTTTACCTGCTAGCTAGGTGGCGAATATACACCGCCTAGCAAACAGTTCTGAATGAGGCCCTAAGCCCCTTTGTGCTGATGAAAAATAAGGTACTCCAACTGCCATCATCACACTCCAACTGCCATCATCACACTCCAACTGACATCATCATACTCCAACTGCCATCATCACACTCCAACTGCCATCATCACACTCCAACTGCCATCATCACACTCCAACTGCCATCATCAAATCACTATCTGAAACCTAGTCGCTCTGCATCCCCCTGGCGAGGCGGACAGGCAGAAACATACCATAGAGACTAATGAAAACACATAAATCCCCTGAGCTGTGAGTCTCCAGCGCTGTGATGTTTGTATAAAGCGGTGAGATTGCACAAGCCGGAATAAGCTGTATGTACAATGTGTCCGGGCCTATTAATCAGGTGTCAGGTATAAACTGTAACAGGATTCCTGGAGAACCCAGCACTGATCTGCATTCTCTCAGCAGGATGAGATTAACCAGGACATTTATCTGGCAAAGATAACATGCATATTATATAGCCATGTATAACACATTACACCCTTCCGCCAACATATCACCCTACACATGTGTTACACATACAAAAGGATTGCAATGTCTGTCTGACTTTTATACAATGTGTATTCTGCAGGATATTGGAAATGCCCCTTACATTGTATGTATATCTTGTTTTTAAGAAGAAGCTTGACATCACTAGGAAAATGAAGAAGCTTCCTGGTGTGCATCACATCACTATGGAGGAGAGGCAGCTTCCCTGTATGCATCACATCACTATGGAGGAGATGCAGCTTCCCGGTGTGCATCACATCACTATGGAGGAGAGGCAGCTTCCCGGTGTGCATCACATCACTATAGAGGAGAGGCAGCTTCCCGGTGTGCATCACATCACTATGGAGGAGAGGCAGCTTCCCGGTGTGCATCACATCACTATGGAGGAGAGGCAGCTTCCCGGTGTGCATCACATCACTTAGGAGGAGACGCAGCTTCCCGGTGTGCATCACATCACTATGGAGGAGAGGCAGCTTCCCGGTGTGCATCAAATCACTATGGAGGAGATGCAGCTTCCCGGTGTGCATCACATCACTATGGAGGAGAGGCAGCTTCCCGGTGTGCATCACATCACTATGGAGGAGAGGCAGCTTCCCGGTGTGCATCACATCACTATGGAGGAGAGGCAGCTTCCCGGTGTGCATCACATCACTATAGAGGAGAGGCAGCTTCCCGGTGTGCATCACATCACTATGGAGGAGAGGCAGCTTCCCGGTGTGCATCACATCACTATGGAGGAGAGGCAGCTTCCCGGTGTGCATCACATCACTTAGGAGGAGAGGCAGCTTCCCGGTGTGCATCACATCACTATGGAGGAGAGGCAGCTTCCCGGTGTGCATCAAATCACTATGGAGGAGAGGCAGCTTCCTGGTGTGCATCACATCACTATGGAGGAGAGGCAGCTTCCCGGTGTGTATCACATCACTATGGAGGAGAGGCAGCTTCCCGGTGTGTATAACATCACTATGGAGGAGAGGCAGCTTCCCGGTGTGTATAACATCACTATGGAGGAGAGGCAGCTTCCTGGTGTGCATCACATCAATATGGAGGAGAGGAAGCTTCCCGGTGTGCATCACATCACTATGGAGGAGAGGCAGCTTCCCGGTGTGCATCACATCACTATGGAGGAGAGGCAGCTTCCCATGTGTGAAGGCGACACTTCGTACAGTGTGTAATGGCATCACTTGGTATAATATGTGAAGGCGACACTTCGTACAGTGTGTAATGGAATCACTTGGTACAATGTGTAAAGGCGACGCTTCGTACAGTGTGTAACGGCATCACTTGGTATAATGTGTGAAGGCGACACTTCGTACAGTGTGTAACGGCATCACTTGGTATAATGTGTGAAGGTGACGCTTCGTACAGTGTGTAACGGCATCACTTGGTATAATGTGTGAATGCGAAGCTTCGTACAGTGTGTAATGGCATCACTTGGTATAATGTGTGAATGCGACACTTCGTACAGTGTGTAACGGCATCACTTAGTATAATGTGTGAATGCGACTCTTCGTACAGTGTGTAATGGCATCACTTGGTATAATGTGTGAATGCGACACTTCGTACAGTGTGTAATGGCATCACTTGGTATAATGTGTGAATGCGACACTTCGTACAGTGTGTAATGGTATCACTTGGTACAATGTGTGAAGGCGACACTTCGTACAGTGTGTAATGGAATCACCTGGTATAATGTGTAAAGGAGACGCTTCGTACAGAGTGTAATGGTATCACTTAGTATAATGTGTGAATGCGACACTTCGTACAGTGTGTAATGGTATCATAGTTACATAGTTACATAGTAGGTAAGGCTGAAAAAAGACTTGCGTCCATCTAGTTCAACCTGGTATAGATATCCATTGCTGATTTGGTAGGTTCTGGTATTTTACAGACAAATTATATTTCTTATTTGTACCCATGGATGTTTTTCTCCAGTAAATGTTTGTCCAACTTTGCCTTGAACGCATTTAATGAGCCAGCCGTTACCACCTCTCTGGGAAGAGAGTTCCAGAGTTTGACTGTTCTGACCGTAAAGAAATTCTTTCTACTAGCTGAATGAAATCTTTTTTCTTCTAATCTATACTCATGCCCTCGCGTCCTAGATTCCTTTCTAGTAGAAAATAGGGTGTGTGACAGTTCCTTATATTGGCCCTTGATATACTTGTACATGTTGAGCATGTCCCCCCTTAAACGTCTCTTTTCTAATGTAAATAGTCCCAAATTGCTTAATCTCTCCCCGTAGCTTAAATTCTCCATTCCCCTAATAAGCTTTGTTGCTCGCCTTTGGACTTTTTCTAATTCTATGATGTCCTTTTTATAGTGTGGGGCCCAGAACTGTACTCCGTACTCTAGGTGAGGTCTCACCAATGCTTTATATAGTGGCATAATTACCCTTGAGTCCCTTGTTTCCATTCCCCTCTTAATACATGCCAGAATTTTGTTGGCCTTTTTTGTAGCTACATTACAATGGGCACTACATCCTAGATTGCTGTCTATTTGGACTCCTAGATCCTTTTCAAGTATGGAATTACCCAGTTCCTCTCCGCTAAGGTTGTAACTTGCACACTGGTTGTGTCTCCCAAGGTGCATAACCTTACATTTATCTACATTGAACCTCATCTTCCATTTTTTTTGCCCACTCATCTAGAATTGCAAGATCATTTTGAAGCATGGTGACATCTTCTGGTGATTTGATGACTTTGCTAAGTTTTGTATCGTCCGCAAAGATGGATACATTGCTGAGTAACCCTATCCCAATATCGTTAATAAAAATGTTAAACAAAATGGGCCCCAAAACCGAACCCTGGGGCACTCCACTTAGTACCGGTATCATATCTGATACGGCACCATTCACAACCACTCTTTGTTCTCTATTACATAGCCAATTCCCTACCCATCTGCAGATATTTTCACCCAATCCTAGGTTCTCCATTTTATTAATCAATCTCTTGTGTGGGACAGTATCAAATGCTTTAGCGAAATCTAGGAAAATCACATCTACAGCATTTCCATTATCGAGGTTTTTGCTGACCTCTTCATAGAACCCTAGTAGATTAGTTTGGCATGAACGATTTTTCACGAACCCATGTTGGTTAGTACTGAGTAGACAGTGATGATCTAAATATTCCTGGATACCATCCCTTAAAAATCCTTCAAATAGTTTACCCACAATTGATGTTAAACTAACGGGTCTGTAATTAGCGGGATCTTCCTTTTTTCCTTTTTTGAATATTGGCACTACCTCTGCTATTCTCCAATCTTTTGGTACTATACCTGACGATAGTGACATGCTAAAGATATAATGTAGGGGGGTAGCTAGTTCATCCCTTAATTCCATTAATACCCTCGGATGTATCACTTAGTATAATGTGTGAAGGTGACACTTCGTACAGTGTGTAATGGCATCACTTGGTATAATGTGTGAATGCGACACTTCGTACAGTGTGTAATGGTATCACTTAGTATAATGTGTGAAGGTGACACTTCGTACAGTGTGTAATGGCATCACTTGGTATAATGTGTGAATGCGACACTTCGTACAGTGTGTAACGGTATCACTTGGTATAATGTGTGAATGCGACACTTCGTAAAGTGTGTAACGGTATAACTTGGTATAATGTGTGAATGCGACACTTCGTACAGTGTGTAATGGCATCACTTGGTATAATGTGTGAATGCGACACTTTGTACAGTGTGTAACGGTATCACTTGGTATAATGTGTACAGGAGACGCTTCGTACAGTGTGTAATGGTATCACTTGGTACAATGTGTGAAGGCGACACTTCGTACAGTGTGTAATGGAATCACCTGGTATAATGTGTACAGGAGACGCTTCGTACAGAGTGTAATGGTATCACTTAGTATAATGTGTGAATGCGACACTTCGTACAGTGTGTAATGGTATCACTTAGTATAATGTGTGAAGGTGACACTTCGTACAGTGTGTAATGGCATCACTTGGTATAATGTGTGAATGCGACACTTCGTACAGTGTGTAATGGTATCACTTAGTAAAATGTGTGAAGGTGACACTTCGTACAGTGTGTAATGGCATCACTTGGTATCATGTGTGAATGCGACACTTCGTACAGTGTGTAACGGTATCACTTGGTATAATGTGTGAATGCGACACTTCGTAAAGTGTGTAACGGTATAACTTGGTATAATGTGTGAATGCGACACTTCGTACAGTGTGTAATGGCATCACTTGGTATAATGTGTGAATGCGACACTTTGTACAGTGTGTAACGGTATCACTTGGTATAATGTGTACAGGAGACGCTTCGTACAGTGTGTAACGGCATCCCTTGGTATAATGTGTACAGGAGACGCTTCGTACAGTGTGTAATGGCATCACTCGGTATAATGTGTAAAGGCGACACTTTGTACAGTGTGTAATGGTATCACTTGGTGTAATGTGTGAATGCGACGCTTCGTACAGTGTGTAATGGCATCACTTGGTATAATGTGTGAATGCGACACTTTGTACAGTGTGTAACAGTATCCCTTGGTATAATGTGTGAATGCGACACTTCGTACAGTGTGTAACGGCATCACTTGGTATAATGTGTGAATGCGACACTTTGTACAGTGTGTAACGGTATCACTTGGTATAATGTGTGAAGGTGACACTTCGTACAGTGTGTAACGGCATCACTTGGTATAATGTGTAAAGGTGACACTTCGTACAGTGTGTAATGGTATCACTTGGTATAATGTGTAAAGGTGACACTTCGTACAGTGTGTAATGGCATCACTTGGTATAATGTGTGAATGCGACACTTCGTACAGTGTGTAACAGCATCACTTGGTATAATGTGTGAATGCAACACTTCGTACAGTGTGTAACGGCATCACTGGGTACAATGTGTGAAGGTGACACTTCGTACAGTGTGTAACGGCATCACTTGGTATAATGTGTAAAGGTGACACTTCGTACAGTGTGTAACGATATCACTTGGTATAATGTGTGAAGGTGACACTTCGTACAGTGTGTAACGGCATCACTTGGTATAATGTGTGAATGCGACACTTCGTACAGTGTGTAATGGTATCACTTGGTATAATGTGTAAAGGTGACACTTCGTACAGTGTGTAATGGCATCACTTGGTATAATGTGTGAATGCGACACCTCGTACAGTGTGTAACAGCATCACTTGGTATAATGTGTGAAGGTGACACTTCGTACAGTGTGTAACGGCATCACTTGGTATAATGTGTGAAGGTGACACTTCGTACAGTGTGTAACGGCATCACTTGGTATAATGTGTAAAGGTGACACTTCGTACAGTGTGTAATGGCATCACTTGGTATAATGTGTGAAGGCGACGCTTCGTACAGTGTGTAATGGCATCACTTGGTATAAAGTGTGAATGCGACACTTCGTACAGTGTGTAATGGCATCACTTGGTATAATGTGTGAAGGCGACACTTCGTACAGTGTGTAATGGCATCACTTGGTATAATGTGTGAATGCGACACTTCGTACAGTGTGTAACGGCATCACTTGGTATAATGTGTGAATGCGACACTTCGTACAGTGTGTAACGGCATCACTTGGTATAATGTGTGAATGCGACACTTCGTACAGTGTGTAATGTATCACTTGGTATAATGTGTGAATGCGACACTTTGTACAGTGTGTAACGGCATCACTTGGTATAATGTGTGAATGCGACACTTCGTACAGTGTGTAATGGCATCACTTGGTATAATGTGTGAAGGCGACACTTCGTACAGTGTGTAATGTATCACTTGGTATAATGTGTGAATGCGACACTTTGTACAGTGTGTAACTGCATCACTTGGTATAATGTGTGAATGCGACACTTCGTACAGTGTGTAATGGCATCACTTGGTATAATGTGTGAAGGCGACACTTCGTACAGTGTGTAATGTATCACTTGGTATAATGTGTGAAGGCGACACTTCGTACAGTGTGTAACGGTATCACTTGGTATAATGTGTGAAGGCGACACTTCGTACAGTGTGTAATGGCATCACTTGGTATAATGTGTGAATGCGACACTTCGTACAGTGTGTAACGACATCACTTGGTATAATGTGTGAATGCGACACTTCGTACAGTGTGTAACGGTATCACTTGGTATAATGTGTGAATGCGACACTTCGTACAGTGTGTAACGGTATCACTTGGTATAATGTGTGAAGGCGACACTTCGTACAGTGTGTAACGGCATCACTTGGTATAATGTGTGAATGCGACACTTCGTACAGTGTGTAACGACATCACTTGGTATAATGTGTGAATGCGACACTTCGTACAGTGTGTAACGGTATCACTTGGTATAATGTGTGAATGCGACGCTTCGTACAGTGTGTAATGGCATCACTTGGTATAATGTGTGAATGCGACACTTCGTACAGTGTGTAATGGCATCACTTGGTATAATGTGTAAAGGTGACACTTCGTACAGTGTGTAATGGCATCACTTGGTATAATGTGTGAATGCGACGCTTCCTACAGTGTGTAATGGCATCACTTGGTATAATGTGTGAATGCGACACTTCGTACAGTGTGTAATGGCATCACTTGGTATAATGGGGGAAATTTACCAATATGAAAAACCTAGTTTTTCGTATTGGTATTTTCCCTACGACTGCATACGACTGTTTAAGTCGTATGCAAAGTCGTGTTCCGGAGGATCAGTTACAAAGCAGTCATATACGACTGCTTTGTAACCCTCCGATGGTGTAATGATTCGTATTAGCGGCCGTATATACGGCTGCTAATACGAATTATTTCTAGCAGTCTGCACGGATCAGTCAGATCCGTGCAGGCTGCATGGTGTAAAAAAAATAGAAAAAAAAATAAATTAAAAAAAAAAACGGCGTGGGGTCCCCCCCACAGCCGAAACCAGCACCAGGCTGACAGAGCCTGGAGCCGGTAATTAAAAATCAGGGAACCCGACAAATAGGGGTTCCCCGATTTTTAACAACCAGCCCCAGGCTCCTGCTCTGGGGCTGGTTCCCAAAATACGGGGGACAAAATGACTAGGGGTCCCCCGTATTTCAAGAACCAGCCCCAGGCAAAACCAGCCAGCGGGTAATGCCACAGCCGGGGGGAGACTTTTTATGCAAGTCCCCCCGGCCAAAGCATTAACCCTACCGACCAGTCAGCCTGGCCAGGGGCCCTGGGGGAGTGGGGACCCCCCCAATAAAGGGGTCCCCCCCTCCAGGACTTACCTGACCAGGCTGAAGCCTGGTGCTGTCCTCGATGCCCCTGGGCGGTGGGCATCGAGCTGATGGTTTTGTGTAAAAAATAGAATAAAAACCATTGTTTTTTACTGTGGCACTACAAGTGCCAGCAAGCCTCCCCAGCAAGCTGGGACTTGGATAACCACAAGTCCCAGCCTGCTGGGCATTAAAGGGCCCGCTGGGTCTTGTAGTGCCACCGTAAAAAAAATAGTTAAATAAAACACACTGACACCCGTTTTAAATAAAAGTTTAATACACACATTACATACATACTGATACTTACCTTTCTTGATCCCGTAGGTAGCCCTGGTCCTGATGTCCTGTGTCGTCCTCCAGGTCCATGTCGGCTGTCTGCGTCGTCCTCCAGGTCCATGTCGACGGTCCGTGTCGTCCTCCAGGTCCATGGCGGTGTCCGGGTCCGAAGAAATCCATGTTGGAGCTGTGGAAGGAAATCCTACTCACCTGTTCCTGCGCTGAAGAAGTCTTGTCTTGATCCGACGTAGTCCAGGTAATCTTCCTGCTGTCGCCGGTCCCCGCTGTCTCCGCTGTCCGTGCATCGCGCTGAGGAGAGATGCTGAAGTTTCATATTCGGCGCCTCTCCTCAGACTGAATTCTATTGGCCGCCTAGCAGGCCAATCAGGAGCCGAGAAAGTCGGCTCCTGATTGGCCTGCTAGGCGGCCAATAGAATTCAGTCAGATCCGTGCAGGCAAAAACGCAAATACGACATGAAAATGGTGTTCTATTTTCCTGTCGTATTTGCGTGGGTGTTTTACACCACTAAGCAGCCGTATTATCCATACGGCTGCTTAGTAAATCAGAAACCACCATTCTTTTGAATGGTGATTTCTGTCGTATTCTATCGATGGTGTAGACATTCGTATTTGTAACTACAAATACGAATGTTCCATCTTTAGGACTACGAATTGTTGTATTTTTGGGATTGTAAATCCCGAAAATACAAATTCGTAAAAAAAAGGTGTATTTCTCCCTACGAATACACCTTTTTTCTACGAATCCATTTTGGTAAATGTCCCTAAATGTGTGAAGGCGACACTTCGTACAGTGTGTAATGGCATCACTTGGTATAATGTGTGAAGGCGACACTTCGTACAGTGTGTAACGGTATCACTTAGTATAATGTGTGAAGGCGACACTTCGTACATTGTGTAATGGCATCACTTGGTATAATGTGTGAATGCGACACTTCGTACAGTGTGTAATGGCATCACTTGGTATAATGTGTGAATGCGACACTTCGTACAGTGTGTAATGGCATCACTTGGTATAATGTGTGAATGCGACACTTCGTACAGTGTGTAACGGCATCACTTGGTATAATGTGTGAATGCGACACTTCGTACAGTGTGTAACGATATCACTTGGTATAATGTGTGAAGGCGACACTTCGTACAGTGTGTAATGGCATCACTTGGTATAATGTGTGAATGCGACACTTCGTACAGTGTGTAATGTATCACTTGGTATAATGTGTGAATGCGACACTTTGTACAGTGTGTAACGGCATCACTTGGTATAATGTGTGAATGCGACACTTCGTACAGTGTGTAATGGCATCACTTGGTATAATGTGTGAAGGCGACACTTCGTACAGTGTGTAATGGCATCACTTGGTATAATGTGTGAAGGCGACACTTCGTACAGTGTGTAACAGTATCACTTGGTATAATGTGTGAAGGCGACACTTCGTACAGTGTGTAATGGCATCACTTGGTATAATGTGTGAATGCGACAGTTCGTACAGTGTGTAACGACATCACTTGGTATAATGTGTGAATGCGACACTTCGTACAGTGTGTAACGGTATCACTTGGTATAATGTGTGAATGCGACGCTTCGTACAGTGTGTAATGGCATCACTTGGTATAATGTGTGAATGCGACACTTCGTACAGTGTGTAATGGCATCACTTGGTATAATGTGTAAAGGTGACACTTCGTACAGTGTGTAATGGCATCACTTGGTATAATGTGTGAAGGCGACACTTCGTACAGTGTGTAACGGTATCACTTGGTATAATGTGTGAAGGCGACACTTCGTACAGTGTGTAATGGCATCACTTGGTATAATGTGTGAATGCGACACTTCGTACAGTGTGTAATGGCATCACTTGGTATAATGTGTACAGGAGACGCTTCGTACAGTGTGTAATGGCATCACTTGGTATAATGTGTGAATGCGACACTTCGTACAGTGTGTAACGGCATCACTTGGTATAATGTGTAAAGGTGACACTTCGTACAGTGTGTAATGGTATCACTTGGTATAATGTGTGAGTGCGACACTTCGTACAGTGTGTAATGACATCACTTGGTATAATGTGTGAATGCGACACTTTGTACAGTGTGTAACGGTATCACTTGGTATAATGTGTGAATGTGACACTTTGTACAGTATGTAACGGTATCACTTGGTATAATGTGTACAGGAGACGCTTCGTACAGTGTGTAATGACATCACTTGGTATAATGTGTGAATGCGACACTTTGTACAGTGTGTAATGACATCACTTGGTATAATGTGTGAAGGTGACACTTCGTACAGTGTGTAACGGTATCACTTGGTATAATGTGTACAGGAGACGCTTCGTACAGTGTGTAATGACATCACTTGGTATAATGTGTGAATGCGACACTTCGTACAGTGTGTAACGGTATCACTTGGTATAATGTGTACAGGAGACGCTTCGTACAGTGTGTAATGACATCACTTGGTATAATGTGTGAATGCGACACTTCGTACAGTGTGTAACGGTATCACTTGGTATAATGTAGCACCTCTAACAATCCCCTTTGGCGCTTATTGTCTGGGCTTATTTATAACTGAAACACTTTAGTGCTCCATAACTTTGCCCCTTTCTCTGCTGATAATGACGTCATATAACTCAGATTGCTCTGAGGCTGGCATACCTGGCAGAGACAATGGGCAGTGGTAGAGAGTCTTTCCTCCAAGAAGCAGTGGGTAGCGGCACACCTTGGACTTCACATAACAGCGTGATCTCTGCCCCCAGTGCTGCCACCACTTGGATCGGGACACTTGGGTCATCAGACATGTTCACATTTATCCTGGGCTTGGCTACGAAGAAGACACAAATACATTATTACAGTGGTGCCGGGTATAACAGGGAAAGACTATGATGACGCTGACATTTCCCCTCACTGTCTTTGTCATATGAATAATGAAGCTAGGGGAGTACCTTCCACAAGGAAAACCTAGGACCCTGCCTAGGGGCCAGTTGATCCCAATGGGCCCCTCAAAGATATCCCGGCCAAAACGTTCCCAGAGGAGCATTCTGCGACCACTGAGTGACTTCATGACATCACATGGACCTGCTCCCATTCCCAAAGTCACTTAAATGTTCTTAGATCGAATAAAAAATGCCTTGGGGGGTACAAAGTAAGACCGCAGCTTCCACTAAGTACACTACATGATACCCTACAGCTATGACTGCAAAACTCCATCTGTGGGGGCTAATGTCCTAGTAATCAATGTAAACAAGAGATAGTATGAGGTGACACTTACTGTTCACTGAGAGGTGGGACACTCGGCTAGTGGCCCCCACCTGGTTTGTAGCAGTGCAGGTGTAATGACCAGAGTCAGCACTAGAGGGCAGCAGAATCATGAGGCTCCCATCTCTATTCACCTGGTAAAGGCTGCTGTCTGGGGATAGCAATTCTTCTCCCTGATCGGAGATAGGTAATGTGAATTTTCAGATGATAAGACAATATCGAACAAGGTCCTTTATATAATATAATATGTTACCTTTGCCCATGTCACAATAGGTGGTGGGTGTCCTTTGGCGTTACATGATATTGTTACAGCTCTGCCCTCTTGAGCAATGTATTCTGCAGGTCCAGGAGCAATGGTCGGAGCCACTGGGGGTAGGTAAAATAATATGTTGCTATACATAGTACAGTATATAGATTCAGCATTCGCAGTGTAAATCACAGTTCCTGTATGGTCACTGCAAACCAGCTTTACTAGTCTGCCATTGGTTACACAAGTGGCATTATGCAAATTTCTTACAAACAACCTTAAAATATGGTAATCAAACACTTGTTGTGGATGGAAAGGATACATTGTACAGGAGTGTAGGAGACAGACAGACAGGAACATAAAGCTGGGGACATATTACAGGATATTTAGATAATATGTCCGGTTCCCATGGATATTGAATAAAATCGTTCACATGGTCCATTGTGTAGACCAGTGGTTCCCAAACTGTGTGCCGTGGCTCCCTGGGGTGCCTCGGGTCACATGCAGGGGTGCCCTGGTTTGGTGGTCCAGGACCAACTCAAATTATTAATGGTTAATTATTTATGAGCAAAACCACTGCTGGCAGCTGCCAATCATAAAATGTGTACAAACAGAAGCAAATCCTGCCCTTTACCACATAACTGACCCTAAGAATCGCATATAAACCCCATTGAATTATTTTTTATTGGCCTAGGGGTGCCGTGAAAAAATTCTGATACTCCTAGGGTGCCGTGATTTAAAAAAGATTGGGAACCCCTGGTGTAGACGCTTCTGATGATGATATTGCTAACGATTTTCAGTATGTTGTTCAGTGTTTACAGACTACCTACATATATACCTGATATATCAAACGCCAGAACGACGCACGATATAGGTTGTGCGTAACATCGCACAGTGTGTACGCACTATATCGTCTGTCCACAACGTCAAGGGAAATCGATGACATTGTCACTTAGGGCATAATTCAGACCTGTTTGCAAGGCTGCAGTTATTGCAGATGGACAAACCCATGCTGCACTGCAGGTGGGGCAGATGTAACAGGTGCAGAGAGAGTTAGATTAGGGTGGGGTGTGTTGAAACTGAAATCTAAATTGCAGTGTAAGAATAAAGCAGCCAGTATTTACTCTGCACAGAAACAAAATAACTCACCCAAATCTAACTCTCTCTGCACCTGTTACATCTGCCCCACCTGCGGTGCACATAATTTACCAATCTACAAAAATTGCAGCCTTGCTAATGTTCTGAATCAGGCCCTTAGTGTACCCAGCGTTACCATAATCTACAGACTACAGAACACTAATAATAACATTGTCATTTCTTAGCAGTATAGTCTGCTCCTTACCATGGACGTGGAGGAGGACGCTGTGATTGGTTGATCCTGCGGCATTGGACAGCTCACAGACGTAGCTCCCAGCATCCTCTCTGAGGGCTGGCTCTATGTGTAGCCCACCTGATCCGTCAACGGAATGACGCCAGAGGAAGTGCAGCTGGCAGAAGAAGACGTAAGAGGACAGATGTGAATACTTAGCAGAGGCCTGTTGTTTGTATTTACTCTTCAAAGGAAAGTTACAAAGACGGATGGGAGATAATGGGTTCCTTGCAGATGCCCAAATTGGATTATTTATACATATATTGGTTCACATCACTACATGCAGGGGCGTAGCTAAGGGTTCATGGGCCCTGGTGCGAAAGGTCAGCTTGGGGCCCCCCTACATACAACAAAATTAAAATCTCGGTCTCGGTCCAAGAAAATAAAAGGTGACAAGCCTGACAGGACTGGAGTCAGTGCTGTTGTGGAACTACACGTCCCACTGTGTGAGACTGTGCTAGGTAGAGGGGTGGGGTTGGGGGGAGACCATCGGAGAGAGTATCGGGGAGAGTTAGGGCTATAGAGAGGGTGTGGGGTGGGGGTTTGGGAGCACAGGTAAAGAGAGGGGATGGAGTATGTTAGAGAGAGGGAGAGAGAGGGGGAGCATGGGGAAAGAAGTGGGGAGAAGAGAGGATAAAGTCTATGGGCAGAGTGAGATAAAGAGGTGAGACAGAGGGTTGAGAGAAGGAGCAGTGGCAGGGGGAAAGAGAGCAGGGGAGAGAGAGCAGGAGAGCCCCCAGCCCCCCCCCCCCCCTATAGATGGTGCGGTGTGCTTCTGTGAACCTCCCCAAATCCCCCCCTTCCCTCCCCCTCCAAGAGGAAAGGTGGCACTGTATACCTCGGCAGCACCGGGTTCCACTCACCAGTGCCAGGCTACCACTGGGTCTCTGGACCGCATGGCCGGGTCCCCGCACCTCAGGTCTCCAGAGCGCTGCTGGTTTTTCACATTGCTGCGCTGGGTTTTCACTGCACGCACACTGTCGCGCCGGGTCTCCTGTCATCAGCCCCGGAAGCAGGACAGGTCAGACAGCACACTTGTATTTCGCGCTGTCTGGCTTGTCACTAAAGAGTGACGTTGAGCCACAAGAGAGAGGCAGGACCGCCTCCCCAGCGCTACGCTGCATCTGTTACGCTGATGGCCCCTTCATATTCAATTTCTATGTGGATAGGACGGTAACTGGGGGCATGGGACAACAGCACTATTTTAAAGAATTGACAGGGTGCAGGGGATTGCTACAGTAGCTTGGTCTCGGGAGCCAGGAGGAAGACAGTTACACGGGACAGTGGCGGGGGTTGGGCCCCCTGGCTCAGGGGCCCGGTCGCATCTGCGACCGCTGCGACCCCTGTAGCTACGCCACTGACTACATGTTACATTTTATTAATGTGCCCAAATAACTGATTGTTATCCTCCAACGCACGGAGGTACAGTAACTCCTTCACTGCTGACAGTCTAATACCGAGTCCTCTGGGAAATGGACGTTACCACAAACACCGGCTTCCTGTCAGTCAATTTGTGAGGGGATTGCTGAAAAATCATTAGCTGCTTTTTGTCGCTGTTTGGCCTCGTGCATGCGCGACACGGTCCATACGCAGCCAGTCGATAATTGATCCGCTTGTGAATTCGCACAACAGCTCTGAATAAACCACCAGGATGTCAGAGCTGATCTGCGGCGTGTTCAAGGCCAGGTTCACAATGTAGTGAATGGAACTACAGCCCCAGGGTTACACATACAGGTATGCCGATCATCCTGAGAACACGATGGCCAGCTGCCACACGGTCAGTCATAAATCATTCTTATCACAATACACTGCGGCAAACAGTGACAAAAATCTGTAATTTTGTTCCATCACAAGCCGAGCGCCGTTTGACTGACAGGAAGCCGGCGTTTGTGGGAGTGTCAGGGAATACGCAGGCGTGTCCAAGAGATTTCATGGAGGGCGTGTGCTGTCAGCTCCGGCCTCAATCAGCCTGAGAAGGTTCTGCATGACGCACAAAGGGCCTGATTCAGACCTGTTTACTAGCCTGCATATACTCGCAGCCTAGCCCAAAGGTAAACGCCACCTCGCCGAACGCCCACTTTCTCACTTCGGTAATGAAAGTCATGTGATGGCCGCCACCCACCCCAAGAAGGCATCAACACGCCTGTGTTCTCAGGAGTACGCCCAGCGTTTTCTTCCGCCCACCCCCCATTTTTCTGGGCACGCCCATGAAACGCTGGACGTACCCCTGAGTCCACCCCCTGCCCTACCCTCCCTGGGTGAATGGCTCAGCAAGTGTGAAACTCGCCAAAGCCATTTGCTCCCGTTGTTCGCGCATGCACATACCCCCGAAGATCGGGGACAAAATTGGCCCATGACGTACAGGTCCGAATTGGCCCCAGACTGCAGAGTCTGGAAAAAGCATTCGATGCCGAGTGAGTTGAGTATGTATTTTTGCAGACTTGCACAGGGTGGGAGAGCAATGATCCAGTCTGAATAACCCCCATTGTTTGGTGGGAGAGCAATGATCCAGTCTGAATAACCCCCATATTAAATAATAGAATCCTTCTGAGCACTCCGACTGTATTGAGCATAATGTGCTAATCTCAGCTGCAAAATGTATACAGTATATAGGTGGCTGCACAGTGTATACAGTATATAGGTGGCTGCACAGTGTATACAGTATGTAGGTGGCTGCACAGTGTATACAGTATGTAAGTGGCTGCACAGTGTATAAAGTATATAGGCGGCTGCACAGCGTATACAGTATATGGGTGGCTGCACAGCGTATACAGTATGTAGGCGGCTGCACAGCGTATACAGTATGTAGGTGGCTGCACAGCGTATACAGTATATAGGCGGCTGCACAGTGTATACAGTACGTAGGCGGCTGCACAGCGCATACAGTATATAGGCGGCTGCACAGCGTATACAGTATATAGGCGGCTGCACAGCGTATACAGTATATAGGCGGCTGCACAGCGTATACAGTATATAGGCGGCTGCACAGCGTATACAGTATATAGGCGGCTGCACAGCGTATACAGTATATAGGCGGCTGCACAGCATATACAGTACATAGGCGGCTGCACAGCGTATACAGTATATAGGCGGCTGCACAGCGTATACAGTATATAGGCAGCTGCACAGCGTATACAGTATATAGGCAGCTGCACAGCGTATACAGTATATAGGCGGCTGCACAGCGTATACAGTATATAGGCGGCTGCACGGCATATACAGTATATAGGCGGCTGCACGGCGTATACAGTATATAGGTGGCTGCACAGCGTATACAGTATATAGGTGGCTGCGCGGCGTATACAGTATATAGGTGGCTGCGTGGCGTATACAGTATATAGGTGGCTGCACATGGGCCGCACCTCTGGATAGACCACATTGGCCTGGGAATAGTGTGGCACAGGTGCAGACGTGGCATTGGGTGCACTGCAGCATTTCATACGGGTACCATTAGATTAGTCTGAAAGTGGCGGGTGTTATGCAAAAGTAAGTGTTCCTCAGGACAAAATATCTGTCAATACAGTGAGTACAAATGATACAAAATAAACAGTATAAAGGATGAGTCATGAACTCCGTTTGGAACTAATTACTCTCATGCGGAGGGGGTTGGGACAGGTGGTGGCACAAAAAAGAGCAAGGCCACAAATTTAAATCCTGGATGGATAATAAAAATCAAATTCAACTTTTCTTGTTATTTTAGTGACACAAATCTAACTGCCTGAAAGTGTTACTTCTGCTGCCAATACATGAGGTAATGTTATACAGTAATTCAGATGGTAAAAGGAAACCACCACGATTACAGCGCCCGGCACCTAAAATTCAAGCTCATTTATAGAAAAGACTATTTTTACAGCAACCAGTAGGACACTACACAGATCCCTGGTCTTTGCTTATTGGTTGCTGTGGTTCAGGACAAAGCTAAATACAATGGCATTCAGTGTCAGACCAGGGATAGTTTGTGTTCCCGGAAGGAACTCTGGTGGACCAGTGATGGAGGAAACTTGGAGAATTGTAATTCTAGAAGAAGAGGTCAACGGAAGCAGTTGTCCGAGACCCTGGACATGTCAGCGGTTTTCCTTCAGTCATACTGTATATTCTTGTTGCCATACTGCATGGTTTATTAGACCAGTTCAGTCCTAATTCTGTACCATTATTTAATAACAAGTTGTAATGACAGCAAGGGACAATCAGTTAGATGTTGGCTTCTATTGTCCAAACTGCACAGAAACAAACGTTAGCATTTATTTAATAAAGATAACAGAACACTGCGCTCTTCTCATGAATACTGTACGCCCATGTATGTTTTGTTTGTACAATATTACACAGTACAGGTACTAATACAGGCAGCTGTCATTCTAGATGCAGCATCAGGCTTCAGATTGGACAAGACACATGTCAATCACTAAGTAGAGAGCAACTTACAGGGCCCAAGTCTTTCACCCATCTTTGCACAGGAAGTGGGTTTCCAGCTGTAGCGGTGCAGGGCAGGGACACTGGATTTCCTTCCAGGACAGTCACCTCCGATGGGGCTGCAATCACCTGTGGGGCAACTAATAAACACAAACATTGACATAGCAGCATAAGAAATGCCACAGGCACTTACAGCTTCTGTCACTACAAACTGCAGCACACTACAAACTGCAGCACACTACAAACTGCAGCACACGACAAACTGCAGCACACGACAAGCTGCAGCACACGACAAGCTGCAGCACACTACAAGCTGCAGCACACTACAAACTGCAGCACACTACAAACTGCAGCACACTACAAGCTGCAGCACACTACAAACTGCAGCACACTACAAACTGCAGCACACTACAAGCTGCAGCACACTACAAGCTGCAGCACACTACAAGCTCTGCACTCACCAAGTCCAGTGACCGTAAGCAGGATCTCCGCTTCTACCCATCCAAATGGGTTCCTAGTCTGGCACACATACACTCCTGTGTCCTCTGGTTGGGCAACTTAATGTAAACAAAAGCACAGTTAATTCTATAATGGTACATAAACAGGAAATGTGTTTGCATTAAACAAGTGCGCAGCTTAGCAGCCGCTATTAGACTAGAACCCCAAACATTCCGGAGGCGGAGATGTATCTAACTGTGTACAGTGACAGGTGGGAAGCTGCCCGGGATACGGTCATTGGGTCTACAGCAAGTTGGTCGATAATCATTAGGTCGACAGGTCATTAGGTCGACAGTCAAAAGGTCGACATGGGGTTTTTCACTGTTTCTCGAGACGACATATGCCGACAGGCGGTATTTCATGCTCTACCATCCACTAGGGAGTGGTGGGAGAATAAAATAGTGTGCCCGAAGGATGTGGTGCACTGTAGAAACTGTGTCCATGTTGACTTTGTCGACATTTTGACTATCGACCTAGACACTGTTGACCTAATGCTTGTGTCGACCTATTGACCTGTCGACCTAACCCCATGTTGACCTAGACCCATGTCAACCTTTCCCCGTGTCGACCTAACAATTGCCCAACCCAGCTGCCCACAGCAACCAATGAGCTTTTAGCACTCATTTTACAGAATGTATTTGATGAATGTAACCTAAAAGTTGATTGGTTGCTAGGGGGACCATCCCCACTTATTCCGATATGAATAGTATAATTAACAATGCCTCAAAATACTCTACAAAATTCCTCCTTTGGTTTCACCCACGCTCTTTAGGCCGGATAAGTCAACATTACTTAAAGTATTGTTACATTAGGTAAATGTTGCATGATGGGACATAGAACCCGTTCTCTGCCATGTTTGGTGTACAGCGAATCCACAATACAGGACAGGCCCTGTTCTCTTACTTTTTACATGGACTGTGTTTGACCCAAGACCATCAATGATCTCTGTGGTTCCAGATGGCACCACCGGACCTTCTTCTTGGCGGAACCAGGATACTGTTGGTGTGGGGTTCCCCTCAGCGCTGCAAATAAGCCGTGCGCTCTCCCCAACATCGACCTCCACATCCAGGGGGAAATCTATAAACTGTGGTGGGACTGAAAATGATACAGAATAAATATTCCGGTCACTGAGGTCTCCGGCCATAAACAAGAGAATACTCCAGACATTAATCATATGAGGAATACTGCAGTATTGTAGTAGTAATAATCTCACTTCCCCTGAAATAATTATGTTTAGATGTGCCTATAAAATAAACAGAAGGCTGCTATAACCTGGCTTAAACCACTAGGGGCAGAACTGGGATGTGATCGGCATCCCAGAAGTGATGGGAAAAAAATGGCTGCTCAGCAGCAATGCATTATGGGATCTGTAGATTATAAATAGTTAAGTATATGTCTTCTTACATTCTGCATAGCCAATGGTCACATACAGTACGTGTATTCCCAATCATCTGTCGCTATGC
Organism: Crinia signifera; assembly: GCF_055691185.1. Taxonomy (NCBI): domain Eukaryota; kingdom Metazoa; phylum Chordata; class Amphibia; order Anura; family Myobatrachidae; genus Crinia; species Crinia signifera. The sequence goes on along the minus strand of NC_139225.1, from coordinate 1,226,493 downwards.
TTGCCCAGGCAAGAACACAGTTACAGTATGCCCGTTCTCATTTGACTTCAGCCATAATTAGCCAGTAAATCATCTGTCTAGAGCCCCGAGGGCAGGCTCAGGCCTCACCTGTTATAGGTAATATAAACCTGTGACAAACATTAGAAAGAATCTTAAGCAGTAGCATAAATAATATACAGATGGAACCACTCTCGTTAGAGCGGCTCCTGCCCAATTATCCCCCTGCCAGCCGGCACTGTGCGACAGAATGTGGCGCACCCGCACAAGATGCCCATGCGCCCCATGCTTGCGCATCCCTGCCGGCCCGGCCACCGCCATTGTTTGCCAGTTAGGGGGACCTGGCAACCGCTCGGCAATAACGAGGATGCCCCCCCCTGCGCACAGCATCTATTGAGGGAGACAGAGGGGCTGGGGGCATGGGCAGTGGCTCACAGAGTGCTGGCCATGGCTACACACCAGCAAAAATGGGAGGTGGCCTATCAGAAGTGAGGTGCCCATAGACCATGCCCTTGCAATGAGGCCACACCCCAAACATTTTGGAGAAGTCATCATTCCATGCTGGCCCAAGTTGGTAGATACTGTATTATATAGGGCCCAGGTTCTCAAAGTCGGTCCTCAGGACCCCACACAGTGTATGTTTTGCAGGTCTCCTCACAGGAGCAAGTGAAATTATTAGCTCCAACTGTGGATCTTTTAAAATGTGTCAGTGAGTAATGAATGCAGCTGTCAGGTGACCTGGAAATCGTGAACTGTGTGGGGACCGACTTTGAGAACCACTGATATAGGGCATTCCGGGGAGTGATCTGGGCAGTAACAATGTGAGCACACAGAACAGCCCTTATGGGAGACTCATGGTAGGATTGAGGGTGTGAGGAGAAGCCTGTCTCTGCCGGATCTCCTGCACCCGGATCTCCTGCACCTGTTCATGGGGCTGGTGGTGGAACTCTCGGAGGTGAAGCATTTGTTTATTCATTTGGGAGATTGGAAGCATTGGAACAATATGTAGCAGGGTGAAAGATCAGGTTCAAGGGTCTGCAAGTAATTTTATTGTTCTTAGTAAACTAAGGGTGGGCCTCCAAAGGTAATCCTTCTGTACTATATATAGTCTGAGCAGAGACATATTTATAGATTTACGGTTTCTTGAGACTTCCTGAAAATGCAATTTCCATAACAGATTTCAGACAGACGAGTGACTCATTCCACCAAGGAATATTTAACATCTCAGCTTTAAGTTCTCTACTTTTCATGTTTATGTTACAGCTGGTGTTAGTGACATTGTGATGGTATGATGTCATTTCTCTCGCTGGTGGGTAGAGTGATGTCATTTATCTGAAGCGTGCGCAGGGCAAAACGTTGTAATAATGGAGAAACTCAACAGATACTGTACATTTGAAATAATTGTAATTTTTATTTCTTTAACCTTTTTACATTTTGTGTTGTTTTACAGATCCAGCCCTTTCTTATTAATATTCACACCATACAAGTGGGTGACTCAGATCTGCAGAAGCTTGGGGTCATCACGAACAGCCAACTATCTCCACTACCATCTTATCTCTCAGCTCCCATGCCCCTCCAAGCTACTGGAGAGACTTGCCTACACTCGCCTCACACACTTTGTTAACTCGTACAACTTACCTGACCCGCTTCAGTCAGGCTTTCGTTCCCAACACTCCACAGATACAGCACTGACTAAAGTGGTGAATGATCTGGTCACTGCTAAGTCTAAAGGCCATTACTCACTTCTTATTCTTCTAGATCTCTCAGCTGCTCTTGACACTTTTATTCATTCCCATCTTATACAAACACTACAATCCCTAGGTCTTCAGAACACAGCCCTTTCTTGGTTCTCTTCCTACCAGGGCCTGTAAGTTGAAGTTTTGCCTAGGGTGCTGTGAAGCCTTACACCGGCCCTGCTTCCTACCTATCTAATCGCTCTTTCAGTGTTTGCTTCTCTGATTCTACCTCCTCCTCCTCACTACCTCTGTCCGTTGGAGTACCTCAGGGCTCAGTCTTAGGTGCTCTCCTTTTCTCAAGCTATACCTCATCTCTTGTCAAACTAATCAGCTCTTTTGTATTTCAGTATCATCTGTATGCGGATGGTACTCAGCTCTACCTATCCTCCCCGGACCTGTCCCCATCTATATTGGGCTGGGGTCTCTGAATGCCTTTCTGCTGTTTCATCCTGGATGTCCTCTCCCCACCTCAAACTTAATATTTCAAAAACAGAATTAATGATATTTCCACCAATAAATAGTAGTTACTAACCTGATATCTCTATCCCAGAATATGACAATCACTCCTACAAGCTCGCTGCCTAGGTGTCATCCTTGACTCTGAACTTTCCTTTGTTCTCCCATTCAGGGGGTGATTCTACTTCCATCGCTCCCCTGCAGGTTCGCACCAGTATTTCATGGGCGTTCCCATGGAGATTAGGCAGTGATGCAGCTACTGTGGGTGGGCAGCTGACATCACTGGATGGCAGCTGACCACCCATTTCCCATACAGGGAACACGTAAAACTAAGGCACCTTAGTTTTGCGTGCTCCTTCCAAATCATTTGATGGTTGGCGACCTAAAGCTGCGAATGGATGTTTATGCAAAAAAATCTATTGAGAGCCATGCAGGGAACCCGGCGAGCGAGGCTGGGAGCCGTGCGAGAGGTGGGCGACGTTAAGTCCACAGCAACACTGCTAAATTCTCAGCATTGCATGGGGACCAGAATTAGGCTCAATCTGTCTCTAAATCATGCTACATACAACTAAAAAAACATATTCAAAATTCGCCCTTACCTTACACAATACACTGCAGACACTCTAATCCATGCTCTCATCATCTCCCGCATTGATTATTGCAATAGTCTCCTTATAGGCCTCCCCAATACAGACTCTCACCACTACAGTCCATTATGAATGCAGCTGCGGGGCTAATCTTCCTAGCCAGACGTTCATCGTCTGCAAAGCTACTCTGTCAGTCACTTCATTGGTTACCTGTATTCTACCGTATTCAATACAAAATTCTTTTACTTACACACAGAGGCGTAGGGAGGGCGGAGCCACCGGAGCTCATGCTCCGGGCGCTGATTGGTCAACTGGCGCCGCCGGCCCGCCCCCCCCCCCCCTCTCCGCAAATGATCCCTGCATCGTACTATAATTACAGGGCATCAGAATGTGGATGCGGGGGGTGCGGCAATTAGCCGCACTCACACCGCACCCCACCTCCGGCTGCTGCGTGGACCTGCCCCCCACCCCCCGCTGGCCAGGCTCAAGCAATCACCGCCGCCGCCAATGAAAGCCTCGCTTGCCTCCCCACACGCACCTGTCACTCACTCTGTGCAGGGGGCGCAGGAAATATGCAGCGCCTGCGGGTGGACGTCATCACGTCTCTGGGGGCCGGAACTCTGGAGCAGTGGCGTAAGATTGTTTGGCAGAGACCCCGTGGAGGAGCCACCACCAGCGGGGTCTGCAGGGAGCACCAAAAACTCCAGACACTGCTGCCTCATGAGTGAGGCTGACTGCTGTGCCTGGGTCCCGTTACTGCTGCCCGCCAGCAGTGTTACACGGCGCACCCGCCTAACTGCCCGCCCGTCTACACGTACAGTGAGTGACAGTCAGCCTCCAGCTGTGTTACCTGTCCTGGCCTGCGTTTGAATATGACTTATGCGCGCCGCGTACAGTGTGGCTCCGCCCACCTGTACTGAACAATAGCCGACGAGCTGCGGTATGTGAAAGTGCAAAGGTTAGAAGTCCCCCTTACACGGAGAGCAGTGGCAGCATCCTAATTCTGATCCTAATGGTGAGTTGCAACTCATCATATGCAGAGAGTGCTTTTTAAGCTAATTAATGATGTTAATAAACTTGGGGTTTGGGGGATTCGTGGGGCCCAGGGGAGGGGGGGAAGTGAATCTCTCTGGCTTCTGCTGCTGCCCTGCTGTGCTGTACAGTTTATATCTTTTTATGTATATATATTTATTTATGTACAGCTGTCAGCATCTTATATAGCGCAGCAGGTTCCGTTACAGTGTCTTATATAGCGCAGCAGATTCCGTTACAGCGTCTTATATAGCGCAGCAGATACCGTTACAGCATCTTATATAGCGCAGCAGATTCCGTTACAGTGTCTTATATAGCGCAGCAGATTCCGTTACAGCGTCTTATATAGCGCAGCAGATTCCGTTACAGGGTCTTATATAGCGCAGCAGATTCCGTTACAGTGTCTTATATAGCGCAGCAGATTCCGTTACAGGGTCTTATATAGCGCAGCAGATTCTGTTACAGCGTCTTATATAGCGCAGCAGATTCCGTTACAGCGTCTTATATAGCGCAGCAGATACTGGCCCTTATTCTGATCGGTGCGGATATTCCCGCATTCTTACGGAGCGGTCCGCACGCTACAGTGTTTTGCCGCATGCGGCCATCGTCCGTAGAAACGCCCACGTGTCCTCCGCATTCGGACGGACTCACTCTTTAAGAACAGGGCGTGTTTACGGACGACATACAAACCATGCGTGTGCGGGAGAAACACTCCGATTCTGCACGGTATTACAGAGTATTACAGAGTATGCTCGGGAATACCGCATCCGAACGGGAGCCAAGCGGTGCTACCGCACGTAAGCGGAGTATTTACGCCAAACAACCCACTATTATGTATCTTCTGCAATACATCACAAGACCCACTTATTCAATTACCTATCCTCATAAAAAACTTCTTATTTGGAATTGGAATCAATTAGATGCCAATATATCCTTACAAGCATGCCTAACACATGCATTGCACACATTAACCCTTACAGCAATTGAAGTGCAATGGTTTCAATTAAAGCACTGACAAGCGTCCTATTAGTGAGTAATGAGTAAAGGAGTCGATTCTATTGGGTTCAGGTGTTAATGCTTGTAGTCATTAGGCGTACGTTCGCCTACCGCATGAACGAGTGGTGTCCGCAAAGCAATAGTACACTTGTGGACACCGCACATTTCTTCCCCTTTTGATCGCGTGCATTCGGAGTGGTATCCGAATGTACGCCCCCCAACATAAGTGTACTCCCCCGTGTCCGCCCATGTTTCCGCCCCGTTTTGCCCACTTTTAAACTACGCCCATGTGACATTCCGCATGACGCCCATAATACGCCTATATTTCCCGACTGATTGCGGGGAACAGTTTTGTACGGGATTTGGCCGAACTGGTACGGAGTCAAGGCGTGGCACATGCGCGTTGCGTTCTCCACGCATGCGCAGACGCCGAAAAGACGCGATCCGTAAGAATGCGGTAAAGTCCGCGTCAATCAGAATAAGGGCCACTGTTACAGCATCTTATATAGCGCAGCAGATTCCGTTACAGTGTCTTATATAGCGCAGCAGATTCTGTTACAGCGTCTTGTATAGCGTGGCAGATTCAGTTACAGTGTCTTATATAGAGCAGCAGATTCAGTTACAGTGTCTTATATAGAACAGCAGATTCCGTTACAGTGTCTTATATAGCGCAGCAGATTCCGTTACAGTGTCTTATATAGCGCAGCAGATTCCGTTACAGTGTGTTATATAGCGCAGCAGATTCTGTTACAGTGTCTTATATAGCACAGCAGATTCCGTTACAGTGTCTTATATAGCGCAGCAGATTCCGTTACAGCATCTTATATAGCGCAGCACATTCCGTTACAGTGTCTTATATAGCGCAGCAGATTCCGTTACAGCATCTTATATAGCGCAGCAGATTCCGTTACAGTGTCTTATATAGCGCAGCAGATTCCGTTACAGTGTCTTATATAGCGCAGCAGATTCCGTTACAGCATCTTATATAGCGCAGCACATTCCGTTACAGTGTCTTATATAGCGCAGCAGATTCCGTTACAGCATCTTATATAGCGCAGCAGATTCCGTTACAGTGTCTTATATAGCGCAGCAGATTCCGTTACAGTGTCTTATATAGCGCAGCAGATTCCGTTACAGCATCTTATATAGCGCAGCAGATACCGTTACAGCGTCTTATATAGCGCAGCAGATTCCGTTACAGCGTCTTATATAGCGCAGCAGATTCCGTTACAGCGTCTTATATAGCGCAGCAGATTCCGTTACAGTGTCTTATATAGCGCAGCAGATTCCGTTACAGCGTCTTATATAGCGCAGCAGATTCCGTTACAGCGTCTTATATAGCGCAGCAGATTCTGTTACAGTGTCTTATATAGCGCAGCAGATTCCGTTACAGTGTCTTATATAGCGCAGCAGATTCTGTTACAGCGTCTTATATAGCGCAGCAGATTCCGTTACAGCGTCTTGTATAGCGTGGCAGATTCAGTTACAGTGTCTTATATAGAGCAGCAGATTCAGTTACAGTGTCTTATATAGAGCAGCAGATTCCGTTACAGGTTCTTATATAGCGCAGCAGATTCCGTTAGCCACGCCCCCAATTCATTACCTAGCTACACCGCTGCTTACACACAAAGCCATGAACCAAACTACACCAACATACATATCTTCTCTTATCTCAAAATATCATCCAACACGACCTCTACGCTCCTCCCAAGATCTGCGTCTCTCATCCACACTCATTACTCGCTCCCATTCCCGACTGCAGGACTTTTAGTACACCAAGGAGTAATTTAGTCCATCGAGTGACCCCAAATAGGTGAGGCGTAATTAGCCTTTAATATATATATGGATAGGAGGCTTGCAATATCAAGCTAAAGAATCAGCCTTGTGGAACTAGAAGTCCCAGGATGGATATATGATGCGCTGGATCTATGTGCAGCTAAAGCTATTTATATCAGGTTCCCCCAAGGTCAGGCTGCCAGTACATGTTGCTGATGGTGCCCATACACTTGTGATATAGATGGTACAATCATACAATTTTGATACATCGCAGCAACAAATTTGATGCATCGCATGCTAATTGCATGTGTCACCCGACGCGATGCACAGGCACGTTGGTTGAATCTCGCATATCAGGTTATTATGTGCTGCAGATAATATTTATCCAATCTATGTGCGCTCGAAGGTGGATGTCTAACATATCGCCAGTGCGATGTTCAGTCTGTGGTGTATATAGCCCCAGATAGCCCTGCCCTCATTCCATGAACCGATTTCAAATCACAAGGAGCATGCGATTTATCGCATGATTGTATGCACATCGAATGAGGGAAAAAGCACTTCAGATGCGATTTATCGCACGGAGAGCTTTAAGGGAAATCGAAGTGCGATAGCGAATATTAACAAATATTTTATTTTATTATTTATATTTTGGACCCTTACAATAGGTGAAGCATTAATAATGCAAAATCCAAGTTCCATATACCCCTTTCACACCGTACCTGACCCTATCTTGTAGGAAGAGGTATGGGAACTTAGGCCCAGAGATATGAAATACATTCATTTTAATTTCCAGTTCACGTGATCTGTCATCTGGCAATGGTTGAGAACAAAGTGTAGGCTGCCTTACTTGTTACTCCGCTATTATTTTATCACAGTAAAAAGCTCCATGGGAAAAATAAACACTTCCCCAGAGAAAATGATGGATCTTTTTCTGAACTTTATTACGTTGTTAAATATTTTTGTTTTCTGAATTGGACAGAAACAATGGCGATGGATGCTCCTTCCTCTCGTCTGGCTTCACAGGATAACCCGAACTGTTGGAAGTGATTGACAGACGAGTGTTACGTCGTAATCCAGTGTCCAATCACCTGGCTGTCAAAGGGTTTCACTAAACAGGCTTGGGGCATGGTATGTTCTTTGTTTCTCCCAATTATTTACAAAGGAACCTTGGTCCAGATTCATGCATACAAAGATGCAGCCATCGGACACATATCGGTCAAACATCGACCTTCAGAGTCACCCTATAGACGCACAGCATGTGCTCAGGAACTATGGGCCCAATTCAGACCTGAACGCATCGCTGAGTTCGCACAGTGGCCTATTGTTGATACACTGCGCATGCATACGGCCATTGTACACATGCGTAAGGCCATCCTGCGATGAAATCCTGCAACTTTTTCCATACGAACGCCGTTGCCAAGGAAGAAGTAGCCGTTTGGAGGGCTGCTGTTTAGTGGTCGTGCCTAGGAAACCGCTGGGCGTGTCAGGGAAATGCAGGCGTGCCTAGGAAACCGCTGGGAGTGTCTGGGAAACCGCTGGGACTGTCCGGGATAACGCAGACGTGCCTAGGAAACCACTGGGAGTGTCTGGGATAATGCAGGCGTGGCTAGGAAACAGCTGGGAGTGTTTGGGAAATGCACTCTTGCCTCGGAAACCGCTGGGAGTGTCTGGGAAATGCAGGCGTGGCTAGGAAACCGCTGGGAGTGTCTGGGATAATGCAGGCGTGCCTAGGAAACCGCTGAGAGTGTCTGGGATAATGCAGGCGTGGCAAGGAAACCGCTGGGAGTGTCTGGGATAATGCAGGCGTGGCTAGGAAACCGCTGGGAGTGTCTGGGATAATGCAGGCGTGGCTAGGAAACCGCTGAGAGTGTCTGGGATAATGCAGGCGTGGCTAGGAAACAGCTGGGAGTGTTTGGGAAATGCACTCTTGCCTCGGAAACCGCTGGGAGTTTCTGGGAAATGCAGGCGTGCCTAGGAAACCGCTGAGAGTGTCTGGGATAACGCAGGCGTGGCTAGGAAACCGCTGGGAGTGTTTGGGAAATGCACTCTTGCCTCGGAAACCGCTGGGAGTTTTTGGGAAATGCAGGCGTGCCTAGGAAACCGCTGAGAGTGTCTGGGATAACGCAGGCGTGGCTAGGAAACCGCTGGGAGTGTCTGGGAAATGTGCAAAAAAGGGATTTTTTTTTGCTCATGCACCAATCATATGAATTATTTTTCTATCGAGTTCTTTTGATGCAATGGTCATTGACCATCGCAATAAGTTTGGATGGCGGAAGCCAAGCCATCATTTGATGGTGGGCTTCCGATGTCCATCCCTAGCCTGACCCCCTCTCTTCTTCTGCCCAACCCCCTCTCTCTCACCCCTCTCTTCTCTCTTTCCTCCATGATTCCCTATCTCTCTCTCTCATTAAGGTACTGTGCATTCAGCTCCCTTAGGTGGCCATCTTGTCTGTACCGTGGCAGCACATCCACACCTGCTGTTGGAGGTCACTGGGTTTGTAAGGTACTGTGCATTCAGCTCCCTTAGGTGGCCATCTTGTCTGTACCGTGGCAGCACATCCACACCTGCTGTTGGAGGTCACTGGGTTTGTAAGGTACTGTGCATTCAGCTCCCTTAGGTGGCCATCTTGTCTGTACCGTGGCAGCACATCCACACCTGCTGTTGGAGGTCACTGGGTTTGTAAGGTACTGTGCATTCAGCTCCCTTAGGTGGCCATTTTGTCTGTACCGCGGCAGCACATCCACACCTGCTGTTGGAGGTGACTGGGTTTGTAAGTTACTGTGCATTAAGCTCCCTTAGGTGGCCATTTTGTCTGTACCGCGGCAGAACAGCCACACCTGCTGGTGCATGGAATACTGGGAAGCCCGTCTCCGGCTACCTTCAGTGCTGGGACATTAAACAGTCCAGACTATGGACAAAGGGTAGAGCTGAGTGCGCTGTGAGTCCGATGTTTCATATGCTGACAAATACACTGTAGTTTTTATGAATAAATATGTTGGGATGAAGAACATCTCTCTGTCTCCCCTGTACAGCTTCGGCCATGTTCTTCCAGTCAGACTTCCCAGATATCACATTTCTGCACAGAAGTAATCTCAATGATCTGTGTATGTCTGTGCCATGTAACACTCTGTCAGGTGGATGAGGGCACTTGTGTTTATTATTGGCAGCATCTATGGCAAGTCAGTGCCAGAGCTCTGCATACATTCCATTGGTACATCGAGAACTCAGAGCAGTGAGGTTCATCGCAGTGAAGGCCACAAAACGGTCATTCTGTCATTGGCAGCACGGTAGGAGTCGTAGTTAGCATTACTGCCTCACAGCACTGAGGCCTTGTGCTCGATTTTGTGGAATGTGGGGTTTGTATGTTCTCCCCGTATATGTGTCCGTTTCCTCCCACAACCCAGAAACATAAAATACACACCAATGCGCGTGTAACCGCATCACCGGGGGAACATCGCTGGGAAGTGACGTCTTAGATGGAGAAGGATCATTTGGGATTTATCTTGACAAATGTCTGTGGATCAGACTAAAACGTCCAATGGACATGTAAGATGCTGTAATAACTGTACTGTCTGTTAATATACATGATAGAAGGCGAGTGCCCTTTTCTCTATTACGGATTATTTATGGACTTTATAATAATACCATTAAGCTCAGCACCACCTGGTAGCAGGGCCCCGGCAGCTGTCCTGGGCCCCCGCCTCTGGAGGGGCCCGGGCAGCTCCCCCCCCCCCCCCTACACACACACACACACACAGTGCAGCCTGCAGAGCGCTGAGCCTAGGACACAGAGGGGCTCGGCACTCTGCAGGCTGCACTGTGCGGTGTGCGCCCCAGACCTGACCGACGGTGGAGGCTGAAGGAGCCGGAGGGCGATGCTGCGTGATGGTTAGTAATGGTAATGGGTAGGGGGAGGCAGAGTGCTGGCAGGGGTGGGCTGGCACGCTCACGGGCAGGGGGGGGGTGGGGTTAGGGTGTGCGGACAGGGATGTAGCGCTGTGCCGCTGGCCCAGACTGTAACAGTCTCCAACAGTTCTAGTGGTGGCCCTGCCTGGCAGTGCTTCTGATTTGTGAGTGCGGATTCTCTATCTGCAAGATAGATAGATAGATAGATAGATAGATAGATAGATAGATAGATAGATAGATAGATAGATATAGATAGATAGATAAAGTGCTGCGTCATTCTAAGGACTTTAGAAGGTTTTAATGCTAAATTACAGGTGCGGCAGTTAAAGCTTTACAGGTGCCCATACACAGTGCGATGAACTCCGTGCTTTTAGTATACATTGTATAGCATCTAGTACAAAGAGCATACAATGTGATACAGCGCTGTGCTATCTGTACTAGAGACGATGCAATCTAGTACTATGGTGCCCATACACAGTGCGACAGGGCAGTGCTATCTGTACTAGAGACGATGCAATCTAGTACTATGGTGCCCATACACAGTGCGACAGGGCAGTGCTATCTGTACTAGAGACGATGCAATCTAGTACTATGGTGCCCATACACAGTGTGACAGGGCAGTGCTATCTGTACTAGAGACGATGCAATCTAGTACTATGGTGCCCATACACAGTTGAGATCCGTGCACAGCACATAAAGTCTATGTACTTAGTACTAGATTCCATCGTATCTAGTACTAAAAGCACGGAGTTCATTGCACTGTGTATGTATAGACAATAATATTATAGCCATTGTGAACATAAATATTCTCTAAGCTGACTCTGAGAACAGAAATGAGGCTCTTACTGCGGCAGGGTGACCTCTCATATATGTGCTATAATATGTATGCTTGGAGGTACACCCATTACTGGTCTTTAATAAGAAATACATAGTAATTCTTCCGTTACTAAGCCGGCAATTGTTCTTCGCCCCCACAAATCCCATCCCCAGTTGACGTCTCTACTAAATACATATGAAAGGCTTAATAATAATAACCCTGTACAACGTCCACACAAGAGCCAGTGATTGAACAAGGGTGAAATTGACATTGCCCAGCTCTATCTGAACATCTAACAGCGTCTGAGAACATAATGGCAGCTGGATAATGACACAGCTACGGTGGAATTTATGGAAGAAAGAGAAGGAAGCAGAAGGGTGAAATGTGTGGAAGCGATTAGTGAGAAACATGACATTGAGGCTACTGAGATTAAAAGGGTTCTGCGCCTTACACATGGAAAGGCTCCTCGGGGACCGTGGAACAAAAGCCCAGTAGCTGCTCCGGGAAGTGGGTAATAATATCATCATTATCGGGAGCTCAGGAGACTTCGCTTGTCCAATTTTATCAGAGATTGCAAAGCAATTACAGAAGGAATAAAAGAGTAAGAGGCATAAACTCGGGGCACATTTCACCCCATTTCCGAGCGATCTGACTAGAAATAAAGCACGGATTGCTCCGTGTGTATGGCCCCGGGCGATGCATCGCTATAGCCCCCAGAGATAGACAGTCCTTCCACTGTCTATCCCGATAGATTGAGGGGCTTTGCCTATAAACAGTAGGCAAAGCCCCGCTCTGCGCAGATCTCTCAGCACACATCGCAGTGAGCATCGCGGGTGTGCTCAGCGCTCGCTCAGCAAGGAGGCCGGTGTAATACTGTGTACAGTTTATTGTGTGGTGCCGGTATCCATGGCACTGTACGGTCAGCACCAGCATTCAAACCAAATAGTCAGGCCAGAAGAATCATTGCTACTGTGCCAGCATTTCTGGTCTGTTCCCACGGTACGTGTCACACCAGCATTTCTGGCCTGTTCCCACGGTACGTGTCACACCAGCATTTCTGGCCTGTTCCCCCGGTACGTGTCACACCAGCATGTCTGGCCTGTTCCCACGGTACGTGTCACACCAGCATTTCTGGCCTGTTCCCCCAGTACGTGTCACACCAGCATGTCTGGCCTGTTCCCACGGTACGTGTCACACCAGCATGTCTGGCCTGTTCCCCCAGTACGTGTCACACCAGCATTTCTGGCCTGTTCCAACGGTACGTGTCACACCAGCATGTCTGGCCTGTTCCCCCAGTACGTGTCACACCAGCATGTCTGGCGTGTTCCCCCGGTACGTGTCACACCAGCATGTCTGGCCTGTTCCCCCGGTACGTGTCACACCAGCATTTCTGGCCTGTTCCCCCAGTACGTGTCACACCAGCATTTCTGGCCTGTTCCCCCAGTACGTGTCACACCAGCATTTCTGGCCTGTTCCAACGGTACGTGTCACACCAGCATTTCTGGCCTGTTCCAACGGTACGTGTCACACCAGCATGTCTGGCCTGTTCCCCCAGTACGTGTCACACCAGCATTTCTGGCCTGTTCCCACGGTACGTGTCACACCAGCATTTCTGTTCCCACGGTACGTGTCACACCAGCATTTCTGGCCTGTTCCCACGGTACGTGTCACACCAACATGTCTGGTGTGTTCCCACGGTACGTGTCACACCAGCATTTCTGGTCTGTTCCCACGGTACGTGTCACACCAGCATTTCAGGTCTGTTCCCACGGTACGTGTCACACCAGCATTTCTGGCCTGTTCCCACGGTACGTGTCACACCAGCATTTCTGGCCTGTTCCCACGGTACGTGTCACACCAGCATTTCTGGCCTGTTCCCACGGAACGTGTTACACCAGCATTTCTGGCCTGTTCCCACGGTACGTGTCACACCAGCATGTCTGGCCTGTTCCCACGGTACGTGTCACACCAGCATTTCTGGCCTGTTCCCACGGTACATGTCACACCAGCATTTCTGGCCTGTTCCCACGGTACGTGTCACACCAACATTTCTGGGCTGTTCCCACGGTACGTGCCACACCAGCATGTCTGGCCTGTTCCCACATTACGTGTCACACCAGCCTGTCTGGCCTGTTCCTATGGTACGTGTCACACCAGCATGTCTGGCCTGTTCCCACGGTACGTGTCACACCAGCATGTCTGGCCTGTTCCCACGGTACGTGTCACACCAGCATTTCTGGTCTGTTCCCACGGTACGTGTCACACCAGCATTTCTGGTCTGTTCCCACGGTACGTGTCACACCAGCATTTCTGGTCTGTTCCCACGGTACGTGTCACACCAGCATTTCTGGTCTGTTCCCACGGTACGTGTCACACCAGCATTTCTGGTCTGTTTCCACGGTACGTGTCACACCAGCATTTCTGGTCTGTTCCTACAGTACGTGTCACACCAGCATTTCCGGTCTGTTCCTACAGTACGTGCCACACCAGCATTTCCGGTCTGTTCCTACGGTACGTGCCACACCAGCATTTCCGGTCTGTTCCCAGTTCCTACGGTATGTATCACACCAGCATTTCCGGTCTGTTCCCAGTTCCTACGGTATGTATCACACCAGCATTTCCGGTCTGTTCCTACGGTACGTGTCACACCAGCATTTCTGGTCTGTTCCTATAGGCCAATACACATTTTCCCTGTTTTCAGCTACTTTGAGCTCAAAATCTCCTATTGTGTATGGCCGGACGATGAGCAGCCCACATTATTGCCGGCCGTCACAGGATGAGTGAACCATGTTGCATAGTCTCCAACTATGGAAACCGTGAACATCGCTGGGCCGGGTGACAATCGCTCAGTGTGTTTGCACTGAGCGATTTATCGGCCAGCAATTTTCAGCACTTCATTCATGGGCAAAAACAACCATGGCGTACGCCCAGTAGGGTCTTCAATGGCGGACAGGCCTGCAAACCCCTCCATATTAAAACATTTTGATTAAACAGACCTGCCATTTGTATTGCATCATTAAAAGGGTTAAAAAGAAAGAAAGTTCTAAGATATCCTTCTACATTCTGTGTCCAGATGCTTAGATCACTTCTACCCACAGCCTCGGACAACAAAAGGAGGATTATACTAAAATGCTTGTTTTCCCCCCGAAATGCACCTACTGTTCCCCTACTGCTCAGTTTGCTAAACCGGACACCACAGATGCACGTTGGCAGAAATCATGAGATCTTTAAATGCCTGTGGAGTTATTCATGTTCCTCTCCCAGAAATCTTCTGGCCCTCTCTTGTCCTAATGGGGCTGTTATGTCTCAGCCCCTGGGGGGTTACGTTTCCTCTTTCATCATGCTGCTACAAGTCTACCATTACAGGCTATAAGCCGTTTTCCAGCTGTACCTTGTAGGACTAGACACAGTCACCAGAATGGAAGATGTGTTACTCTCACAAGTGGTTTAGGAGATTACACATTCCTGGACAAGATGGAAGCTGTGAGGTTCCTCCGTCAGTGGATCGACAACCACATTATCCCCATTGTTCAGTTGGTGGAATCATTTCCAGGATCCCAGCCCCTGCATTGTATGAGGTCAAAGCACATCTCTGAAATAGATTCTCTCATATACAGATGGTGTAAGGGCTTATTCTCTGTTACCAGGCAGCAGCGCCTTAGAAGCTTGTCACAAGGTCCTGTCCTTTCAGGGTCTACAGAAAACCTTTGTTTAATGCTTTTCCCCAGGTCATTAGAAGTGGGGCTTGTGTATAGGATTTTACAGTACGGGATTCATTCTATTAAATGTCAGAATTTCAGGAGTACAATTTATTGATAAAATGGTAATGACAATAATTCTATAACATGTGGAACACAGAAATGTATGGGCGCATCTATCTTACTGGCTGAGACAGATATTTCTACAGCATGTACACCGGAGAACATAAAAACTACACACAGACTGTCCTTTGACCAGCAACTGAACTCAGAGCAGAGAGACAGCAATGCTAACCCCTATGACAACTGTTCTGCCAAACTCGCCTGCACTACTTCTATTGTTCTGTATGCTCAGTAGTGCTCCTGAGTCAGATTCGTCAGTGCTAAGTGTATAGTCGGAGATCACACATGCTCAGTAGTGCTCCTGAGTCAGAAATCGCGCATGCTCATTAGTGCTCCTGAGTCAGACTCAGCAGTGCTAAGTGTATAGTCGGAGATCACGCATGCTCATTAGTGCTCCTGAGTCAGACTCAGCAGTGCTAAGTGTATAGTCGGAGATCACGCAGGCCCAGTAATATTCCCAAATCAGACTCGGCAGTGCTGTGTATAATCAGAGTTCACACATGCTCAGTAGTGTTCCTGAGTCAGACTCGTCAGTGCCAAGTGTATAGTCAAAGATAACGCATGCTCAGTAGTATTCCCGAGTCAGACTAGGCAGTTCTATTGTTCTGTATGCTCAGTAGTGCTCCTGAGTCAGATTCGTCAGTGCTAAGTGTATAGTCGGAGATCACGCATGCTCAGTAGTGCTCCTGAGTCAGACTCAGCAGTGCTAAGTGTATAGTCAGAGATCACGCATGCTCAGTAGTACTCCTGAGTCAGACTCGTCAGTGCTAAGTGTATAGTCAGAGATCACGCATGCTCAGTAGTACTCCTGAGTCAGACTCGTCAGTGCTAAGTGTATAGTCAGAGATAACGCATGCTCAGTAGTGCTCCTGAGTCAGACTCGTCAGTGCTAAGTGTATAGTCAGAGATAACGCATGCTCAGTAGTACTCCTGAGTCAGACTCGTCAGTGCTAAGTGTATAGTCAGAGATCACGCATGCTCAGTAATATTACCGAGTCAGACTCGTCAGTGCTAAGTGTATAGTCAGAGATAACGCATGCTCAGTAGTACTCCTGAGTCAGACTCGTCAGTGCTAAGTGTATAGTCGGAGATCACGCATGCTCAGTAATATTACCGAGTCAGACTCGTCAGTGCTAAGTGTATAGTCAGAGATCACGCATGCTCAGTAGTACTCCTGAGTCAGACTCGTCAGTGCTAAGTGTATAGTCAGAGATAACGCAGGCCCAGTAATATTCCCAAATCAGACTCAGCAGTGCTAAGTGTATAGTCAGAGATCACGCATGCTCAGTAGTGCTCCAGAGTCAGACTCGTCAGTGCTAAGTGTATAGTCAGAGATCACGCATGCTCAGTAGTGCTCCCGAGTCAGACTTAGCAGTCCTGTGTATAGTCAGAGATCACGCATGCTCAGTAGTGCTCCCGAGTCAGACTTAGCAGTCCTGTGTATAGTCAGAGATCACGCATGCTCAGTAGTGCTCCAGAGTCAGACTCGTCAGTGCTAAGTGTATAGTCAGAGATCACGCATGCTCAGTAGTGCTCCCGAGTCAGACTTAGCAGTCCTGTGTTTAGTCAGAGCTCACACATGCTCAGTTGTATTCCCAAATCAGACTCATCAATGCTAATTGTATAGTCGGAGATCACGCAGGCGCAAATTGCTGGGCCTTCAATCTGATACCAGGCTGGTCCATTCGGATCAATTGTTTCCGAAGCTATTGTGGGTAAACCGATTCTTTTATTTCTGAAATGTAATTTCATGGCTGTTTATGTTCTTTTAGGGCAGTTTCACGGGACCAAAATTATTCTAAGCCCACTCAAAAGTTCTTCAATATGATACTGTAAATGGGTCAGTTGGTTCCAAAGATATAGCAGGTTAAACAATATAGCCAGTTAAAGGGGGGGGTTCTATCCCCCTCACACCAGAAAATGCTGGTGTGAAAGGGGCCAACCCGGGAATGTCCCTGCATGATCCTGGGACCATATTCCCGAGTAAGTCCCTGCATTTTCTGGTGTAAAAGGGGTATTATTTCAAATAGCCGGGACCTCCAGTGCTCTGAATATAGCCGGGCAGCCTCCTGCTCTCTGCCTGGCTGTCACTTCTGCCTGTTGGCGACTGTCCCCCAGTTACATGAGCATATATTCCCCCTTGGCAATGAGCATGTAATCCCACATGGCAATGAGTATGGAACCCCTGGCCAATGAGCATGTAGGTAAGCAGCACTTATGTAGCATAATTTTTAATAGGCATTATGGTGTTTGGCATAATATGTAATGGACATATTGATGTGTTCTTAACATGTATTGGGCATTATGGTTTAAATATTTAATGCGCGCCTTTTATTATTATAATTATTATTATCAGTTTCAGCAGGTTCCGTTGTTGCGCTTTACAAATGTTTAGAACACTGAAAGAACAAACTAGGTAAAACAGACAGACAGAGGTTGGAGGGCCCTGCTGCAAGCTTACAATCTATAGGGAAATAGGAGGGAAATTTGCCACGCAATGTCCCTGTTTATGAGGCATATTGTGAATTTTGGCTCTATCCGTGTAACATTATGTTAATTTTGACACAATCCATGTGGCATTGTGTGTCTAGTATTTTGTTGCAAAATGTGTTGAAGTTGTATATGGTGTGGAACACTACACTCAAGGACACGCCCCAGTTTTAGTGGCCACACCCCCTTTTGGGTGGCCATACCCCCTTTTCCGGAGCGCTCCTTCGGCGTGCACACAACTACATCCTTCCCTTTTGTCGCCAAGGTGGGCCTGTGTACTTTAAACGCCAGGGCCTATTTTTAATCCCATTCCCGCCCTCTCTCTCCGCTCTCTGAGCGTGCACACTGGCACCACTAACACCCCCCTCCCAAATCCTCTCCTATCACGGTGACCCCCCTGTCATTTTCTCCTGGATTCGCCCCTGTAGGGCCATGACAGTATGCCATATGCTTGCGATAGTGCACTGCCTATAAGCTTGAGCACTTTATGGCTGTATCACATAAAGAGAAGAAGAAAAGATTTGTCCTGTTGTGGTGAAATGAGTCATAAAATATAACTTTTTTTAGTATATTTAAAGCGAGCAAAATATTAAAAGAAAACACATAATAGACAAACAAGTGAAAATAGTGCGTGTTTAAAACTGCGCGTGCGGGCGGGTCATGTGTGTTGGGTGTATGTTTTATTTACTTGTATTGTACAGCGCTAGGTCAGCTAATCATTTTCATTATGATGAGAATTCTCATTAAAGTTTCTATTACCCCTGTTTATATGACATTGGTTGTTCTTCCATACATGGAGATCTGATACAAGTGTATCAATTTCAGGTGGAGATTCAAGGAGATGAAACTTTTGTATCTCCTTGAGAATAAGTGAAACAAATGTAGCAAGGTCCTTAGTTCTCAATACAGTGATTATTCTGCCAATTACGGTCCGGCTATTGCTATATCTGAATCACACTGGTTCTAAAGCTGTAATACTGTCAGTTCTGTGTGTCACTTCGGGTATGCTCAGTATGACTTATGTAATGTAATGCTGAATGGGTGTTAGCCAAGTACATAGAGGAGATCATAGTAACTAATACCCCTTTTACACCAAAAACCCTGGTCCGACCCTGGTCTTTGAACGCTGGAGTTTCCAGGGTCTGACCCTGCTTTATACCCCATTTATGACAGGCACTGTGGGGCAGATGTATTAAGCCTTAACAAGAGATAAATCCTAGGGTGATAAAGACAGATAAACATCCAGCCACTCACCTGCTAACTGCCATGTTACAGGATGTGTTTGAAAAAAGTCAGTTAGGATGTGATTGGCTGGACGTTTATCTCTCCTTATCACCCTTGCATTTATCTCTTGTTAAGGCTTAATACATGAGTCTTATATAAGACGTTAGTATGGGCTGTAATTAATGAGTGTGTCAGGTAAATGTGACGGCTCAGCCCCAGACTTAAGTAGTAATAGTTAATAGTTAGGGTTCTCTATGTTCAATACCACACTTGCAGCGTGGAGTTGTCTGTTAATTTGCACATTATTAGTGCTGCTGGCAGCTGTAAAGGTAGAACTAACGTCCAGTCACACTCCACTGGCACTGCCTAAGGAATACACCTCATTAGTACTTGCCCATATAGTGAGTATAACAGGTATACCAATGACAAAGACACAGATAATAGTAACTATTAATTCATGCAGTACGTGTAAGGCAGTCTTAGAAGGGCTGGTGCTGACGGCTTCTCTGAGTATTACTCGTGGGATATAGGACAGCACGGCTGAAGGTGCCGAGCGCGTGTTTTCGATGTCTGCTTCTTTAGGGGAAAAAGGTACAGTACTTGAATTTCCCCATGAAATTGATACAATTGTATCAGATCTCCTTGTATGGAAAAACAACCAATGTCATATAAACAGGGGTAATAGAAACTTTAATGAGAATTCTCATCATAATGAAAATGATTAGCTGACCTAGCGCTGTACAATACAAGTAAATAAAGCAGACACCGACTCACATGACCCGCCCGCACGCGCAGTTTTAAACACGCACTATTTTCACTTGTTTGTCTATTATATGTTTTCTTTTAATATTTCACTCGCTTTAAATACACTAATAAAAGTTATATTTTATGACTCATTTCACCACATCAGGGCAAATCTTTTCTTCTTCTCTTTATGTGATACAGAGTATAATTTGCGTCTATCTTATTGAGATACAATGATACACACATCATGCAGATATGGAGGGGGTTATTTACTAAGATGAAGATGGGATGTTGCTACGGGCAACCAATCAGAATCTACTTCTTATTTCTTTAGCACCTTCTAGAAGATAATAGAATCTGATTGGTTGCCCATAGCAACATCCTATCTTAAACAGAACACCCATCTTCATAAATAAGCCCCTTACTGTCTATTTTGTATGTTTCTTAATAATAACGGAGTTTGCTAAATAAAATGAATATAATACAAATCAGACTCATGGTTTCACTTACTGCCCACTTCCAGATGAATGGCAACGGATGATGAGCCGGCCTCATTTGAGGCGACGCAGGTATATTCCCCCGCGTCCTCCAGAGTCACTTCCTGGAGAGTCAGGGTCTGTCCGTGAGGGCCAGCACCAGGGTCCGATACTTCCTGGTCACCTGAATACACAGGAGGAGAATTATATAAAATAGATAGATAACTGCAGCACCGGACAGGTGGTATAGCCGATAACACCCGGCGCTCACCCTCTCCACCACGGGGGGGGCACAGGTAAAGACTTGGCGATGCCAGGTGTCCAGGGTTGGTGCGACACGCTGGAGCGCCCCAGGCTGGGGGGGCATCCCGGCGCTCACCCTCTCCACCACGGGGGGGCAGAGGTAAAGACTTGGCGATGCCACGTGTCGGCCATGATTATGTGACAGGTACATTTCATGTAGGAGTCAGAAGAATGTTGTGCTGATTCTGTGTGTGCCATGTTACGCACCAATTCATAGGGGAAAATGTACTGAGATGGGAATTCTATTTCACATGAGATCAGGGCTGGTGCAAGGCACCAGAGCTCCACGGGGGTTCGATGCGGCCGTGGGGGTGAGGGGCCGGGTGACACTGCGCGGGCCGCCCACCGCGCTCCACAGTGCAGGGGGGGCAGCGGGTGATGTTTACCCTGCATGCAATAATTGAATTTGCACCCATTGCAGTCAGGGAAAGGGTTATATTTTCTGTTATCGTCAAGATAGAGGTTGTTAAACACCCTACAAATATTCTACAATTTTCAAGAAAGTAAAAACCTGACTCTCACCTTTGTACCACATGACCAGCGGTGGAGGAAGACCCTCCGTCATACACTGTAACACCGCCTCCTCTCCTTCAGGCACCTGCACGGTCGCTTTCACCGCAGTGGCTTTAGGTCGTTCTGGGGGGTATAAGCGTCAGGATTAAACACCCATTTGTGGGCGTGCCCCTCCTTCACCGAAATATTGACTTAAACACTTACCGGTGTAGGCAAGACTCAATGACTGCTCATCCCTCCCTAAGTCATTGGAAGCCACACAGCTGTAATTCCCAGAATCCTCCTGGCCTGCGTCCTTTATCACCAGGATGTTGCCATCAATGATAGTGTGCCTGATTGATGAACAAATTTAGTATCAAAGTCACGGTATACGGTCATTGGGTCACCAGCATGTTGGTCGACATAAGGTTTTTCACTTTTTTTAGCCGACTTGTGTCAACAGGCGGTATTTCATGCCCTACCATCCACTAGGGCGTGGTGGGAGAATATAATAGTGTGCCGAGCGCAGCGAGGCACCATGCCCGACTGTCGACCTAACCCATGTCGACATTTTGACCCTGTTGACCTAGACTCATGTCGATCTTCCTGCATGTCGACCTAATGACTGTTGACCAATATACTGGTGACCTAATGATCCACACCCAAAGTCACACACACCCTTCTTCTTAATAGTTAATCACACTTAAAACCAATCTCTTATGAAATACTGTATTAATGGGGTCTCTAAATGACGCCCTATGATCATACAATGCCAATAATAAGGATACATATTACCTTGCATGTACAGTATATACGAATTATATAACGCCTGCACCTCTTCTTATCTGGACACTATAGGTGCCCACTGCTGGTGTATGGACACAGGTTGGGGTTGGGCTGTGGGAGATCTTAGTTATTCTGGGGGGGGGGGGTCGGTCTACGTTGGGGAGACATGCTGCGGGAGGCTTAGGGCAGTAGGGAAGGCTACAGACTGCAGGGTAGAAGTAGGCTTCCCCACAGGAGGCAGATTCCCCCACAAAGGAGATTTGACTTTTCCCGTATGGGAGAAAAGATCCAACTTATGGTACAGAGAAGATGCCACCTCACCTCCTCTGCTGTACTGAATGAGGCGGTCAACACCAACCATTGACTGGACTGATCCTTTAAATAACTTTATTAACAATTATATTTAAAACACAAAACAAATCATAATGGGGGTTCCATATTGGTTTCCATGTTGATATGGTTGACAGCATAAGGTCAACATGGGGACAGACACCATGTAACCATGCCTAAAACATAGAGGTGGGGACATATGTAAAGGGCCAGAGTTTGTACGAGGTGAGGGATGCCGGCTGGACCTGGTAACTGTACATATAACAGAACAGATCTAAGTCAGGTGGTCCTAGCAGCCAATCAGATACTGATCATTTCTAGCACAGTTGGAGAAAGGAAGGTGGCTTACAATGGATTAGTATATAGGCTTGTCGCTCAGTCTACAGGGTAATAATGAACATACTTGTTGTCATCGCTGAGAACAGTGTCGCCATGTTTCCAGGAGATGTTGGGCTCCGGGTACCCAGACACATCACATCGGATCCTCACTTCCCCTCCATGAGACAACTGTGTGGAAGTTGACTCCATCTTTACACGTGGCGGCTCTGAATGACCAGACAGACAGATATGCCAGTTACTGAGCCACTCCGGTGATACAGTAAGTGGGTGTGGACTGAAACAGGGTGTAGGTAAACAGTCAACAGGTCGACAACAAAAGGTCAATATGGAAAGGGTTGACACACGGAAATGTCTGCTTGCACGTTTTTTTCACACAGGTTATTTGTGTGTCAATGTCGACATCAACCGCCAATTAGTGCACGTAACCTGCGTCGGCCGCTCTGTTCCGCAACATTTTACGGTTCCCAACTGTAGTCCACATGGAAAATGTCCAAAAAAAACGCATGTTGACCGTTTTTGATGTTGACCATTGTCATGTTGAACTTTTGCCAATGTCGACCTATTATACATTGACCTTTAGTCATAGATGACCTAGTGTGTGTCGTTCTTTTGTCAGTGTCGACCTATTGCATGTCGGTTGCTTGGTTGCACCTATTGACGTCTACCTGGACATTGAAGATCCTTCATCCGCTCCCCATAATAAGTAACGGGACATACTTCAGTATTGTGAATATATTATTTAGAAATCGATGAACTTTTACACTGACAAGGGGGCGCAAGATGACAACCCGACAATCAGTGTGCCGACAATCCCGACTGATAAATACCTGACAATCCAGATGCCGACTTACAGGGGCTGTTCTCCCTCGTGGGGGTGAGAATAGAACCTGCGGAGAGCGCAGCGAGCCCGCAAGGGGCATCTTAGTGCTCCCCCCCCTGTCGGAGTGCCGGCAGTCATGATTCCAATGTCGGTATACGGACCGTCGGAACCCTGACTGGAAGCCCCCTATACCGCACCCTCGGAAAGGTGCCAGCTGAAGGTCAGATAATCTACCCAAAATAACCTTCCCTGGTGTACGGGCTTCAGATGCAATGTAATGCACCTAATCCTAAATACAGCTTACCCTGAACAGTCAGCCAGACGTTGGCTGCGGTGGCACCATGATTGTTCCTGGCAGTGCACTGGTACAGACCGGTGTCCCCAGGATGCACATCCTGAATCTGCAGGGAGGAGTTGGGCAGGATCCACAGCCGTCCCTCCTTCAGCGCCGTACCATCGTGTTGCCATGTGAGGTTGTAGCGGACATCACCAAGGACATGACAAGAGAGGACCGCCAGGTCACCAGGAGACGCTGTGACATTAGGGTGGAGGAAGATTGTTGGCGGGGGATCTGTGAGCGAGAGATATAAATACATCAGTCTGTGGTCACCGTACCCGTGTCTGGCGAGTCACCCTCTTCACATGCACAGTATAAAAAACATTCAACAACTGCACAAACATTACCCTAATGCCCGGCTCTAAATGCCAATTCCAGTAGGAGTCTGAATGTGCAGCGTCTGAGATGCCCGCTTTATGCTATCCTGCCTGGTGCATCGTTCTACAAACCATGGGCAGCAGCTAGGTGCAGATTCTACATCAGAGTACATCCAATCAGGGCCGCCGATAGGGGGTGATGTGGGTACAGCTGCCCTGGGCCGTGCATCCAATGTCAGTGATTAACTCCCTGCGCCACTCCCATAACACGCCCATGTAAGGGGCATGGCTAACATCACTCTGAATCAGACCCTTTGCCAGGTCTGCCAGCTGAGGAACACGCTCCGTTTCCAGAGCACATTTTATTGCAATAGAACGAATTGCCTTAATGAATAAATTGCAAATTCCGACCACGTGTGCACAGAATGTGCTGCAGAGATCAAAAACCAATTAGAGAAGCTCTTACCTGCCACAGATACCTGTGCTTGGGCATACCCCGCGCCAGCGTTACTGATGGCCATACACTGGTACATTCCTTCATGTCGTGCCAAAGCAGAAGCAATCTCATAGGTAGCATTGGAGGGTTCTCTAGAGATAAAGACAAAGGATTGTTCGGAGTAAATCCATTGAAGGAAAGCTCGGCAGCCGTGGTTCCCAAACATCCTGGATCATAGCACCCGGAGTATCAGAACTGTTTTCACGGCAGCCCCAGGGCCACAGTTTCTCATGGATAAAATCAGAAACAAATGTTAAATGAAGCAAATTGTGTTTCTATCTCATCCTTAGGGTCAGTCATGTGCTAATGGGCCGGATTCACTTCTGTTTGTCCACTATTTTCCATTTACATTGGCCATAAATAATTTGAATTGATCATGGACCACCAAAACCAGGACACCCCTGCAAGTCCCCCAAGCCAATCAGGGGCAGGCATGGGGAAATCTCTGCTCCTTATTGGCTGGTGGGCGGGACTAACTCCCAGTTCAGGGGAGGAGCCGAGAATGTCAACAAACACATTGTGGCTGCTGCCCCGCCGGCGTGTACCGGATACGAAGAAGATGGGATCTTCACCCGATGGCTTGGTGAGAATAATCTTCTTCCATAGGTACCAAAACGAATTCTACTGGACAAGAGGAACAACCAGCAGTGGGCCGATAGGTATGTATAAGGTGTCATTATAGTATGTATAGTGTGTCATTGTAGTATGTATAGTGTGTCATTGTAGTATGTATAGTGTGTCATTGTAGTATGTATAGTGTGTCCTTGTAGTATGTATAGTGTGTCCTTGTAGTATGTATAGTGTGTCCTTGTAGTATGTATAGTGTGTCCTTGTAGTATGTATAGTGTGTCATTGTAGTATGTATAGTGTGTCATTGTAGTATGTATAGTGTGTCATTGTAGTATGTATAGTGTGTCCTTGTAGTATGTATAGTGTGTCATTGTAGTATGTATAGTGTGTCCTTGTAGTATGTATAGTGTGTCCTTGTAGTATGTATAGTGTGTCCTTGTAGTATGTATAGTGTGTCATTGTAGTATGTATAGTGTGTCATTGTAGTATGTATAGTGTGTCATTGTAGTATGTATAGTGTGTCCTTGTAGTATGTATAGTGTGTCATTGTAGTATGTATAGTGTGTCCTTGTAGTATGTATAGTGTGTCCTTGTAGTATGTATAGTGTGTCCTTGTAGTATGTATAGTGTGTCCTTGTAGTATGTATAGTGTGTCATTGTAGTATGTATAGTGTGTCATTGTAGTATGTATAGTGTGTCCTTGTAGTATGTATAGTGTGTCCTTGTAGTATGTATAGTGTGTCATTGTAGTATGTATAGTGTGTCCTTGTAGTATGTATAGTGTGTCATTGTAGTATGTATAGTGTGTCATTGTAGTATGTATAGTGTGTCATTGTAGTATGTATAGTGTGTCCTTGTAGTATGTATAGTGTGTCCTTGTAGTATGTATAGTGTGTCCTTGTAGTATGTATAGTGTGTCATTGTAGTATGTATAGTGTGTCATTGTAGTATGTATAGTGTGTCCTTGTAGTATGTATAGTGTGTCCTTGTAGTATGTATAGTGTGTCATTGTAGTATGTATAGTGTGTCATTGTAGTATGTATAGTGTGTCCTTGTAGTATGTATAGTGTGTCATTGTAGTATGTATAGTGTGTCCTTGTAGTATGTATAGTGTGTCATTGTAGTATGTATAGTGTGTCATTGTAGTATGTATAGTGTGTCATTGTAGTATGTATAGTGTGTCATTGTAGTATGTATAGTGTGTCATTGTAGTATGTATAGTGTGTCATTGTAGTATGTATAGTGTGTCCTTGTAGTATGTATAGTGTGTCATTGTAGTATGTATAGTGTGTCATTGTAGTATGTATAGTGTGTCCTTGTAGTATGTATAGTGTGTCATTGTAGTATGTATAGTGTGTCATTGTAGTATGTATAGTGTGTCATTGTAGTATGTATAGTGTGTCATTGTAGTATGTATGTCTACTTCTCTTATGTGTTTTTTTTTTTACTATGTGCAGTGTTGCAGAACTACAAGTACCAGCAGGCTTTTATTGCCAAGCATGCGGTGCAGGCTTGCTGGGACTTGTAGTTCCACAACAATGTAGAATAGTGTATTCTATTTTTAAAATCTCCAATCAGCCCTTCAGCCCCGGCAGGGGGTATCCTGGAGGAGGGGGGGGGGGTGCCTTCATTGGGGGTTCCACACTCCCCCAGGGTCCCTGCTTGGTCTGACCAGCTGCAGGGATGAATGCTTTGGCCGGGGGAACTTGCATTCAATATGTTGCCCTACTTGAACAGGCCCTTTGTATCACATATCACAGCCACTGCTATGTACTAATTCCACTTACGTATAGAGCAGTTCCTCTCCCAGTCTCTCCCCATCCCTGGAGAATCGCACCCGGAAGGGGATATCGCTGAGAACTGAGCAGGTTATAGTCAGCGGACGCTGGTAGTATCCCTGTATGTAAGGAGACATTGCCACAGCAGGAACATCTGCAGGAAGAGAAGATGCATTAAACGTAATCCTGAATCACCAGCGAAGGCCTCCTGCACATACTGTATACATACGTACTGTATATATATATATATATATATGTACTGTATATACAGACTGCATATCACACACTGAATATGCATCTTGCATGAGGACACAGAAGTGGCCGGTTCACTCCGCGCAACATTTCATTTCTCCGCCCATTAAACTGCCATTTCTAGGCGGCTACTTTGGGTGAGTTATTTTGTTTCTGTGCAGGGTAAATACTGGCTGCTTGATTTTTACACTGCAATATAGATATCAGTTTGAAGTACAAAACCCACCCAAATCTAATGCTCTCTGCATGTGTTACATCTGCCCCCCTACAGTGCACATGGTTTTGTCCATTAGCCCTTATTCTGATCTGATTGCAGTAAAAATTTGTTCTCAAAATGGGCAAAACCATGCGCACTGCAGGTGGGGCAGATGTAACATGTGCGGAGATAGTTACATTTGGGTGGGGTGTGTTGAAACTGAAATCTAAATTGCAGTGTACAAATAAAGCAGCCAGTATTTACCCTGCACAGAAACAAAATAACTCACAAAAATCTAATACCCCTTTCCCACTGCAGGCTTTACACGGTAAAATGCCGTTTTTTTAGCCTTTTTAAACGGCTAGAGCTGCAGTGGGAAAGCTCCAGGTTGCTTTACACGGGTAACAAATACCGGTATTTGTTACCCGGGTAAAAAGCAGTGTTTTTACCGTGTAAGAGCCGTTTTTTTGGCAATGGGAAAGGGTTTTAAACGGTATTTAGAAATAATAATAAAGGTTAAGAACATGATTGGTGCATGTGATGTTTTTAATGACAGGCAAGGTTTACTAGAGAGTTTAAACGTGTTGCTTTGTGGTTTACACGGGTAAATGTGAATGGGACAAAAACTGCTTTTAAACGTTATTTTAACGTTTAAAAGCTGCAGTGGGAAAGGGTCTTTGTGGCTATTACCCGGGTAAAGACACGTTTCAAAAAAACGGGTCTTTACCCGGGTAGGCAGTGGGAAAGCAGCATAACTCTCTCTGCACATGTTACAAAATAAGCTGGCTCCTTCCAATGTACAGTAATAAATGTCAGTAACGGGTAATGGCAGAGGAAACTTATGATCCTAACCTAACTGGTTGTCCTAACGATGCCTACAGGTTATAGTTGCCCTAACGATGCGTACAGGTTATAGTTGTCCTAATGATGCCTACAGGTTATAGTTGTCCTAACGATGCCTACAGGTTATATAACGTGCACATGTCTAAGGCAGACTGCGTAAGCGACATACAGATCTCTCATTTCAGCTCATGGCTCGAGAGCCAAGACAGACAGGCGCACAAGTAACATACACCCCATCCCTCACCTGGTATGATGCTGGTATAGGCTACATTGGACAGTCGCTGGAACTGGTGCCCGCTGTGGTCAGTGCCATTAACTTTCATGAAGAAACTCCCCCTAGGGGCCTGGAACAGAGGTACTGTCCACAGCTCCTTGCTGCGCTTATATGGCAGACGCTGCGCTGGCAAAGAGAAGTAGGACTCTCCGGAAACCCGCAGGAGGTCCAGAGTGTTCACCGTGCCCGGCGGAGAGAGGCCGCTGCAGTTGATCAGAGCGGAGATGGGAACTCCTTAGGTAACAGAAGGAGAAAAGGCATTTCTAAGATCAATAATGACATTTTTTTTATATATATATAATTGTTTTGAAGCTAAAGTACATGTTAGTGATTATGACAAGTTATTGTATTACAAGGGTTTTTCACTTTTCTAGCCGACATATGCCGACAGGCGGTATTTCATGCCCTACCATCTACTAAGGCGTGGGGGGAGAATAGAATAACGCGTCGAGCGTAGTGAGCATTGCAATCCCAGCAGGATATGCTAGGGGATGTGGTGCACCGATACGGTGTCCATGTCAACAGTTTCGACATTTCAGACAAGAAAACGTGAAAACCCATGTCTACCTAATGCTTGTGACCTTATCGACCTAAAACCATGTCGACCTTTTGAAAGTGTCGACCTAAGGCTGTCAACCTTCAGTGTTCGACCTAATGATCCCAAACCGTTTCAAACTGGCTGGATATGTAGAGAGGGAGCTGTGAATACAGAGATTGGGGGTAGGAGCACATAGGGAATGGGGGTGGGGTGGAGAGTTTGTGGGCTAAAAACTGTCACGGCTCAAAGTAAAAACTGTCACAGCTCAAAGTGAACGTTCAATGCAGAAGCCGTCATTTTGACAGGTTTTTAACTAGTACAATATATTTATTCCACCAATTATCTATTTCAAAGAATGAATTTAAATCAAATGAATTTGATTCTCGAGGTCCAGTACCAGAGACTGCATCAAATGCCGCTAGAAGTCTTTCAGGGTTTCCCTAAATAAATCCTCTACATTTGCGCCCAGATAGTCGTATACCGCTATACAGTAAATGCAGACTCGCCGACATCTTACCTTGCATTGGCCGCTCGGTGACTCGTACCAGATCTACTATGGCTGTCGTAGAGAAAGCAGCACGAAAATCCAGCGTGCTGACCCCGGTGACTCTGACAGTGTGCCGCCCGCTGCTGCCAATCTGGTGAGGCGCAATGACAGTTATTCCATTAGATTTCAGGAGAATCCTTACAGACAGGAGGATAAGATGATCTGCTCTGTTAGTCTTATAGTGCAGGGCTGGCACTATACAAGGCAGCTGCCCAGGGTGCCAGGAACTGGAGGGCGCCACAGAGTCTGTCTATGAGGGAGACATCCTTGTTGTACTTAATGCGGGTGGTGGCTGTGGAACTTATAAGATTCCACCTCCACACTTTCACTTGAGGGGCTAGAAAGTGGGCATTGGTGGCAGTGTGAGTTTGGGGTGGTGGTGGTGGTGGTGGGGGGGGGGGTTGAAGTTTTGGGTTGGCTGCCGAGAAGCCTTACACCAGCCCTGACAAGGATTCATTGCTAATGAACCCATCAATGGTTCTAGGCGAGAATAACTACATCCAGAGGTGGAACTACCATTGGTGCAGCGGGGCCCCTGAGGACTACGGAACCAAACCAGCAGTGAGTTATCCCCTGGCCCTTCTGCAGGCCATTTTAAGCAATGTTGAATGAATGGCCCAGTGCAGGTAGCAGGGCGACATACCCTCCAACATGACCCATTGCATTCGGTACACAATGCTCTGTTCCTGGATGTCCTTGGTAATGTATGATTGTCATCACCTGTGTTGAAACGACCTAGCTCCCCACAGGTGCTGGCAATCCTACATTACCAGGGAAGTCCAGGAGCAGAGCATTGGGATTCGGTATGGAATCCCGGCGGTCGGAATCCCGACAAGGGGGGGCGTGGAGCGTCCCCCCTTGCGGGCTCACTGTGCTCGCCACGCAGCGGGCCCGGTGCCTCGCTACGCTCGGCACGCTAATTTATTCTCCCTCTATAGGTGTCATGTACACCCACGGAGGGAGAAAGTTTCGGGATTTCGGCGGTCGGGATTCCACCGTCGGGATTCTGAATGCCGGGAAATTGACTGCATCCCAAGCATTGTGTACCGAATGCAATGGGTCATGTCATGTTGGAGGGTATGGGGTGAGTCCCACTGCCTGTTGGACCTGGTCCTTACCTGAGAGAGGCAGGGATGACCTTGTGTTCCGGACAGAGTCCTGCCACCTATCAGCGCTGAGGATCATAGTCACATGCTGCCTCTAACTGACAGACAGCTGTACATTGTTTCTGCGAATTAAACGCAGCTCACAACCGGTGTAATTTGGCGCGGTCTGAAAGAGTGCAAAACTGAGAGAAGCCAAGGGGTGGGGGCTTGTTACAGACAGAGCAGGGGCCACTGTGTTCCTGCCACCACCAACGAACATGCCCCCTGTACTCTGCATAGCCCAGAACATTGTGCTTGTACCCAGCACCCACTGTCTTCCCCTGTCACCCACTCTTTCCCCTGTCATACTAGGGCTGAAACAGGGGGCCCACAACCCAGAAGCTCCACCACTGTCTAGTTCCACAGGATACTAATAGTCTATCCCAGTGATGGCTAACCTTGACACAGCAGCTGTTGTTGAACTACACATCCCAGCTTGCCCTGCTACAGTTTTACTATAGATGTAACAGGTGCAGAGAGAGTTAAATTTGGGTGGGGTGTATTGAAACTGAAACTTAAATTGCAGTGTAAAAATAATGCAGCCAGTATTTACCCTGAACAGAAACAAAATAACTCACCCAAATGTAAATCTCTTTAGTTTATACATGTAACAGAGTTACAAAATAAGCTGGCTCCTTCCAACGTACAGTAATAAATGTCAGTAACCGGTATTGGAAGAGGAAACAGAATTATACTTATACGATACTAACCTAACTGGTAGTCTCTGCACGTTACATTTATTTATTTATTTACAGTTTCTTATATAGCGCAGCAGATTCCGTTGCGCTTTACAATTGTATCTGCCCCACCTGCGGTGCATATGGTTTTGCCCAATTTGATAACAATCAAATTCGATCTGAATAAGGGCCAATGATCCTACTGGAGTTTTCAGATGATGGAGCGGGGAAAGCTGGGACATGCAGTAACAAGCAAGAGCTAACTAGACAGCGTCCACGTTGGATTTGAACTTAAGGTGCATACACACTGTACAATTTTATTGACAACCATTTTAGACCATTTTTTTTCATTTCAGCCATTCTGAACGAAATTGGTCAAAATATCTTTCAGTACGTTTGCGACAAGACGAGTGATGATGCGCATACCCGCCAGTTGTTCATTAAGATTGTTCACCAACTGTGCATGCAGCTCAATTTGGATATCTTTCAAAAAGAGCCTATAAAATGTAGCTAGATCTTTCGTCTGTCGTCAATATCTTTCGTCCAGGACACTGGGTTCAAGGGAAATGTCTTTCAACCAAATTGGTCAAAAAAATTGTACAGTGTGTATGCACCTTTACAGGTTTAGGTGCTATGTGGTTCAATGCTGTCCACTGTGCAACTTTGCTGTTCTATTTCAGAGGCCCTAGGGGAAATTTAATAGGATTAGAGTTACAGAAAGTGAGAGATTCGGTAAGAAATATCCAGTTTTTTTAAAGCGACAATCATTTACACTGCAAAATCACACTGGTTTTGCCGTATAAATGATTGCTGCTTTAAAAGATTTCTTACCAAATCTCTCATCCTATTAAATCCCCCCCCCCCTGTGTCCTTAAAGTGCACTTCAGTACCAATAATAGTGATAGTCATTATAATCTATTAAGTGAAACGACCGTTCTAACCTGCCGATTGGAAATGAGCCTAGGACTGTATCTTTTGAATGACACTTCTATGCAGCACACGTCCAGGAACGCTACATAAATATACATATTGACAAATAACTCCGTATACTGTAGTTCATTCTGCACCTAGGAGAAAAGATTCCCTCTGGAATCAATGCCAGTAGATTGGAACAAAGTAAAGAGCACGGATCAATGCAACTTATCAACAAACATCATAAGCAAACACTCAGTCGTGTAATGAGAAAATAGCTTCACAGACACCAAATGAACATCAATGAATAAAAAATGAGGAGGAAAAAAAAAGAAAACTAAATGGAAAGGAAGATTCACCAGGTCTGTGTGAGGCAATTAGGATGCCGTGAGTTTATCTGCTGTGCAGCCTCATTAGGGTAACGAGCTGCCTTTTGCAATGTTTGAGGGAACTGACAGTGAAAAATGGAAGCAAACCAAGAACCAATAAACAAATTCCCATGCTGAACCTATTACGGACTACAAAGCTCTGGATCCGGGAGGGAGGGCGTAACTACAGTACCATAGGTGCAAGGGGTGCAGCTGCTATGGGGCCTACGAATATCTAGTTACGCCCCTGCCCGGGAGGGAGGACGTAACTACCATAGGTGCAAGGGGTGCAGCTGCTATGGGGCATACGAATATCTAGCTACACCCCTGCCCGGGAGGGAGGGCACAACTACCATAGGTGCAAGGGGTGCAGCTGCTATGGGGCATCCGAATATCTAGCTACGCCCCTGCCCGGGAGGGAGGACGTAACTACCATAGGTGCAAGGGGTGCCGCTGCTATGGGGCCTACAAATATCTAGTTACACCCCTGCCCGGGAGGGAGGGCACAACTACCATAGGTGCAAGGGGTGCAGCTGCTATGGGGCATACGAATATCTAGCTACACCCCTGCCTGGGAGGGAGGACGTAACTACCATAGGTGCAAGGGGTGCAGCTGCTATGGGGCCTACGAATATCTACGTCCCCTCGCATGGCTCGCTACGCTTTGGGCGCGGTGCCCAGAGCACTATTATGCCGTCCCTCTATGTCCACTTGGATAATAAAGTATCAAGCCACCTGGTTTGTGGAAAAAAAATGAAACTCACGTTGACCTGTTTCATGTCGACCTATTATATTTTTCAACCTTTTGACCTAAGGTGTGTCGACCTGCCGACAGCATCCTGTTATTATCATAGCTATAGCATAATACTAGGCCAGGCATGGGCCTAGTGACAAATCCGGCCCTGATAATACACTAAAGTCTCATTCACACATAAAGGAATAAACACAACGTTTACACTGCGGCTAACAGCTACACATCCCAGCACATGGTATCCGGGCGCCGGCTCCAGCTAACAGCTACATATCCCAGCACATGGTATCCGGACGCCGGCATAGATCAGTGACACTGCGGCTAACAGCTACACATCCCAGCACATGGTATCCGGGCGCCAGCTCCAGCTAACAGCTACACATCCCAGCACATGGTATCCGGGCGCCGGCTCCAGCTAACAGCTACACATCCCAGCACACGGTATCCGGACGCCGGCATAGATCAGTGACACTGCAGCTAACAGCTACACATCCCAGCACACGGTATCCGGACGCCGGCATAGATCAGTGACACTGCAGCTAACAGCTACACATCCCAGCACATGGTATCCGGGCGCCGGCTCCAGCTAACAGCTACACATCCCAGCACATGGTATCCGGGCGCCGGCTCCAGCTAACAGCTACACATCCCGGCACATGGTATCCGGACGCCGGCATAGATCAGTGATCAGTGACACTGCGGCTAACAGCTACACATCCCAACACATGGTATCCGGGCGCCGGCTCCAGCTAATAGCTACACATCCCAGCACATGGTATCCGGACGCCGGCATAGATCAGTGACACTGCAGCTAACAGCTACACATCCCAGCACATGGTATCCGGACGCTGGCATAGATCAGTGACACTGCAGCTAACAGCTACACATCCCAACACATGGTATCCGGGCGCCGGCTCCAGCTAACAGCTACACATCCCAGCACACGGTATCCGGACGCCGGCATAGATCAGTGACACTGCAGCTAACAGCTACACATCCCAGCACATGGTATCCGGACGCCGGCATAGATCAGTGACACTGCGGCTAACAGCTACACATCCCAACACATGGTATCCGGGCGCCGGCATAGATCAGTGACACTGCGGCTAACAGCTACACATCCCAGCACATGGTATCCGGACGCCGGCATAGATCAGTGACACTGCAGCTAACAGCTACACATCCCAGCACATGGTATCCGGACGCCGGCATAAATCAGTGACACTGCAGCTAACAGCTACACATCCCAACACATGGTATCCGGGCGCCGGCTCCAGCTAACAGCTACACATCCCAGCACATGGTATCCGGGCGCTGGCATAGATCAGTGACACTGCAGCTAACAGCTACACATCCCAACACACGGTATCCGGGCGCCAGCTCCAGCTAACAGCTACACATCCCAGCACACGGTATCCGGGCGCCAGCTCCAGCTAACAGCTACACATCCCAGCACACGGTATCCGGGCGCCAGCTCCAGCTAACAGCTACACATCCCGGCACATGGTATCCGGACGCCGGCATAGATCAGTGATCAGTGACACTGCGGCTAACAGCTACACATCTTAACACATGGTATCCGGGCGCCAGCTCCAGCTAACAGCTACACATCCCAGCACATGGTATCCGGGCGCCAGCTCCAGCTAACAGCTACACATCCCAACACATGGTATCCGGGCGCCAGCTCCAGCTAACAGCTACACATCCCAGCACATGGTATCCGGACGCCGGCATAGATCAGTGATCAGTGACACTGCGGCTAACAGCTACACATCTCAACACATGGTATCCGGGCGCCAGCTCCAGCTAACAGCTACACATCCCAGCACATGGTATCCGGGCGCCAGCTCCAGCTAACAGCTACACATCCCAACACATGGTATCCGGGCGCCAGCTCCAGCTAACAGCTACACATCTCAACACATGGTATCCGGGCACCAGCTCCGGCTAACAGCTACACATCCCAGCACATGGTATCCGGGCGCCAGCTCCAGCTAACAGCTACACATCCCAACACATGGTATCCGGGCGCCAGCTCCAGCTAACAGCTACACATCCCAGCACATGGTATCCGGGCGCCGGCATAGATCAGTGACACTGCGGCTAACAGCTACACATCCCAGCACATGGTATCCGGGCGCCGGCATAGATCAGTGACACTGCGGCTAACAGCTACACATCCCACCACATGGTATCCGGGAACCAGCTCCAGCTAAAAGCTACACATCCCAACACATGGTATCCGGGCGCCAGCTCCAGCTAACAGCTACACATCCCAGCACATGGTATCCGGACGCCGGCATAGATCAGTGATCAGTGACACTGCGGCTAACAGCTACACATCTCAACACATGGTATCCGGGCACCAGCTCCAGCTAACAGCTACACATCCCAGCACACGGTATCCGGGCGCCGGCATAGATCAGTGATCAGTGACACTGCGGCTAACAGCTACACATCCCAGCACATGGTATCCGGGCGCCGGCTCGACGGTATAGATCAGTGACACTCCAGCTGTTGTTGAACTACATATCCCAGCATGCACTACCTCAGTTTTAGCATGGCCAAATAGTAAAACTGGTGCAGGGATGTGTAGTTCAACAACAGCTGGAGTGTTAAGGTTCGCCATCACTGAGGTATTTCATGCATGTTTTCCAGCTCAGTGCTACACAGACATTACATTATATGAATGACAAACAGTCGCTTTATAATGCAGTTTTAATGAAATGTCATTTTTATGAACTGGTGCCTAAAACACTACACTGTAGTCAAGATGTGGTTTAACTGAGGTTACATATAAGGGAGAATTATGTCCGCTTCCAGTGAATCAATCTTACTATACACGCCAACGAATTTATACTAGCCTGCACAGCTGCAGATTGACACGGAACACTCTGACATATGTGCTGCCAACTAAAACAAATAGCATATACAATGAAACCTCTAAATCAGTGTTTCCCAAAGCTGATCCCCCTGCAGCCCCAATATCTTAGGGTTGCCTACCTGACCCTCTCCATGAGGGACACAATGCTCTGTTCCTGGGCTTCCCTGGTAATGTAGGATTGCCATCACCTGTGGGGAGCTAGGTAACTGATAAGAAAGGTGTCACCACAGGTGCGGGCAAGCATACATTACCAGGGAAGCCCAGGAACAGAGCATTGTGTCTGCCTGGAGAGGGGCATGCTGGGAGGTATGGATAATGTAGAATTGCCAGCACCTGTGGGCAGCTAGGTAACTGATAAGAAAGGTGTCACCACAGGTGCTGGCAATCATACATTACCAGGGAAGCCCAGGAACAGAGCACTGTGTCCTCCTGGAGAGGGGCATGCTGGGAGGTATGGATAATGTATGATTGCCAGCACCTGTGGGGAGCTGGGTAAGTGATAAGAAAGGTGTCACCACAGGTGCGGGCAATCATACATTAACAGGGAAGCCCAGGAACAGAGCATTGTGTCCTCCTGGAGAGGGGCATGCTGGGAGGTATGGATAATGTATGATTGCCAGCACCTGTGGGGAGCTAGGTAACTGATAAGAAAGGTGTCACCACAGGTGCGGGCAAGCATACATTACCAGGGAAGCCCAGGAACAGAGCATTGTGTCTGCCTGGAGAGGGGCATGCTGGGAGGTATGGATAATGTAGAATTGCCAGCACCTGTGGGCAGCTAGGTAACTGATAAGAAAGGTGTCACCACAGGTGCTGGCAATCATACATTACCAGGGAAGCCCAGGAACAGAGCACTGTGTCCTCCTGGAGAGGGGCATGCTGGGAGGTATGGATAATGTATGATTGCCCGCACCTGTGGGGAGCTGGGTAAGTGATAAGAAAGGTGTCACCACAGGTGCGGGCAATCATACATTAACAGGGAAGCCCAGGAACAGAGCATTGTGTCCTCCTGGAGAGGGGCATGCTGGGAGGTATGGATAATGTATGATTGCCAGCACCTGTGGGGAGCTAGGTAACTGATAAGAAAGGTGTCACCACAGGTGCTGGCAATCATACAATACCAGGGAAGCCCAGGAGCAGAGCATTGTGTCCTCCTGGAGAGGGGCATGCCGGGAGGTATGGATAATGTATGATTGCCCGAAAAGGGGGCGGGGCGTATGCAAATGAGGGCGCGGCTTATGCTAATTAGCCACGACCTCATTTTCATACGAGAATAGACGCTGTGCGCATGCGCACAGCGTCTATTCTACTACATTGGGGGTCTCCCAACTGTCACCCCCCGCAGCGGGACAATGCCTGCCGCGGGTGGGACAGCGGGACAGGACCCGAAAATCGGGACTGTCCCTCTAAAATCGTGACAGTTGGGAGGTATGCCTGTGGGCAGCTAGGTAACTGATAAGAAAGGTGTCACCACAGGTGCGGGCAATCCTACATTACCAGGGAAGCCCAGGAACAGAGCATTGTGTCCTCCTGGAGAGGGGCATGCTGGGAGGTATGGATAATGTATGATTGCCAGCACCTGTGGGGAGCTAGGTAACTGATAAGAAAAGTGTCACCACAGGTGCTGACAATCATACGTTACCAGGGAAGCCCAGCAGCAGAGCATTGTGTCCTCCTGGAGAGGGGCATGCTGGGAGGTATGGATAATGTATGATTGCCAGCACCTGTGGGGAGCTAGGTAACTGATAAGAAAGGGGTCACCACAGGTGCGGGCAATCCTACATTACCAGGGAAGCCCAGGAACAGAGCATTGTGTCCTCCTGGAGAGGGGCATGCTGGGAGGTATGGATAATGTATGATTGCCAGCACCTGTGGGGAGCTAGGTAACTGATAAGAAAGGTGTCACCACAGGTGCTGGCAATCATACATTACCAGGGAAGCCCAGGAACAGAGCATTGTGTCCTCCTGGAGAGGGGCATGCTGGGATGTATGGATAATGTAGGATTGCCAGCACCTGTGGGGAGCTAGGTAACTGATAAGAAAGGTGTCTCCACAGGTGCTGGCAATCCTACATTACCAGGGAAGTCCAGGAACAGAGCATTGTGTCCTCCTGGAGAGGGGCATGCTGGGAGGTATGGATAATGTATGATTGACAGCACCTGTGGGGAGCTAGGTAACTGATAAGAAAGGTGTCACCACAGGTGCTGGCAAGCATACATTACCAGGGAAGCCCAGGAACAGAGCATTGTGTCTGCCTGGAGAGGGGCATGCTGGGAGGTATGGATAATGTAGAATTGCCAGCACCTGTGGGCAGCTAGGTAACTGATAAGAAAGGTGTCACCACAGGTGCTGGCAATCATACATTACCAGGGAAGCCCAGGAACAGAGCACTGTGTCCTCCTGGAGAGGGGCATGCTGGGAGGTATGGATAATGTATGATTGCCAGCACCTGTGGGGAGCTGGGTAAGTGATAAGAAAGGTGTCACCACAGGTGCGGGCAATCATACATTAACAGGGAAGCCCAGGAACAGAGCATTGTGTCCTCCTGGAGAGGGGCATGCTGGGAGGTATGGATAATGTATGATTGCCAGCACCTGTGGGGAGCTAGGTAACTGATAAGAAAGGTGTCACCACAGGTGCTGGCAATCATACAATACCAGGGAAGCCCAGGAGCAGAGCATTGTGTCCTCCTGGAGAGGGGCATGCCGGGAGGTATGGATAATGTATGATTGCCCGAAAAGGGGCGGGGCGTATGCAAATGAGGGCGCGGCTTATGCTAATTAGCCACGACCTCATTTTCATACGAGAATAGACGCTGTGCGCATGCGCACAGCGTCTATTCTACTACATTGGGGGTCTCCCAACTGTCACCCCCCGCAGCGGGACAATGCCTGCCGCGGGTGGGACAGCGGGACAGGACCCGAAAATCGGGACTGTCCCTCTAAAATCGTGACAGTTGGGAGGTATGCCTGTGGGCAGCTAGGTAACTGATAAGAAAGGTGTCACCACAGGTGCGGGCAATCCTACATTACCAGGGAAGCCCAGGAACAGAGCATTGTGTCCTCCTGGAGAGGGGCATGCTGGGAGGTATGGATAATGTATGATTGCCAGCACCTGTGGGGAGCTAGGTAACTGATAAGAAAAGTGTCACCACAGGTGCTGACAATCATACGTTACCAGGGAAGCCCAGCAGCAGAGCATTGTGTCCTCCTGGAGAGGGGCATGCTGGGAGGTATGGATAATGTATGATTGCCAGCACCTGTGGGGAGCTAGGTAACTGATAAGAAAGGGGTCACCACAGGTGCGGGCAATCCTACATTACCAGGGAAGCCCAGGAACAGAGCATTGTGTCCTCCTGGAGAGGGGCATGCTGGGAGGTATGGATAATGTATGATTGCCAGCACCTGTGGGGAGCTAGGTAACTGATAAGAAAGGTGTCACCACAGGTGCTGGCAATCATACATTACCAGGGAAGCCCAGGAACAGAGCATTGTGTCCTCCTGGAGAGGGGCATGCTGGGATGTATGGATAATGTAGGATTGCCAGCACCTGTGGGGAGCTAGGTAACTGATAAGAAAGGTGTCTCCACAGGTGCTGGCAATCCTACATTACCAGGGAAGTCCAGGAACAGAGCATTGTGTCCTCCTGGAGAGGGGCATGCTGGGAGGTATGGATAATGTATGATTGACAGCACCTGTGGGGAGCTAGGTAACTGATAAGAAAGGTGTCACCACAGGTGCTGGCAATCATACATTACCAGGGAAGCCCAGGAACAGAGCATTGTGTCCTCCTGGAGAGGGGCATGCTGGGAGGTATGGATAATGTAGGATTACCAGCACCTGTGAGGAGGTAGGTAACTGATAAGAAAGGTGTCACCACAGATGCTGGCAATCATACATTACCAAGGAAGCCCAGGAGCAGAGCATGGTGTCCTCCTGGAGAGGGTCATGCTGGGAGGTATGGATAATGTAGGATTGCCAGCACCTGTGGGGAGCTAGGTAACTGATAAGAAAGGTGTCACCACAGGTGCTGGCAATCATACATTACCAGGGAAGTCCAGGAACAGAGCATTGTGTCCTCCTGGAGAGGGGCATGCTGGGAGGTATGGATAATGTATGATTGACAGCACCTGTGGGGAGCTAGGTAACTGATAAGAAAGGTGTCACCACAGGTGCTGGCAATCATACATTACCAGGGAAGCCCAGGAACAGAGCATTGTGTCCTCCTGGAGAGGGGCATGCTGGGAGGTATGGATAATGTAGGATTACCAGCACCTGTGAGGAGGTAGGTAACTGATAAGAAAGGTGTCACCACAGGTGCTGGCAATCCTACATTACCAGGGAAGCCCAGGAACAGAGCATTGTGTCCTCCTGGAGAGGGGCATGCTGGGAGGTATGGATAATGTAGGATTGCCAGCACCTGTGGTGAGCCAGGTAACTGATAAGAAAGGTGTCACCACAGGTGCTGGCAATCATACATTACCAGGGAAGCCCAGGAGCAGAGCATTGTGTCCTCCTGGAGAGGGGCATGCTGGGAGGTATGGATAATGTAGGATTGCCAGCACCTGTGGGGAGCTAGGTTACTGATAAGAAAGGTGTCACCACAGGTGCTGGCAATCATACATTACCAGGGAAGCCCAGGAGCAGAGCATTGTGTCCTCCTGGAGAGGGTCATGCTGGGAGGTATGGATAATGTAGGATTGTCAGCACCTGTGGGGAGCTAGGTAACTGATAAGAAAGGTGTCACCACAGGTGCTGGCAATCATACATTACCAGGGAAGCCCAGGAACAGAGCATTGTGTCCTCCTGGAGAGGGGCATGCTGGCAGGTATGGATAATGTCGGATTGCTAGCACCTGTGGGGAGCTAGGTAACTGATAAGAAAGGTGTCACCACAGGTGCTGGCAATCATACATTACCAGGGAAGCCCAGGAGCAGAGCATTGTGTCCTCCTGGAGAGGGGCATGCTGGCAGGTATGGATAATGTAGGATTGCCAGCACCTGTGGGGAGCTAGGTAACTGATAAGAAAGGTGTCACCACAGGTGCTGGCAATCATACATTACCAGGAAAGCCCAGGAACAGAGCATTGTGTCCTCCTGGAGAGGGGCATGCTGGGAGGTATGGATAATGTATGATTGCCAGCACCTGTGGGGAGCTAGGTAACTGATAAGAAAGGTGTCACCACAGGTGCTGGCAATCATACATTACCAGGGAAGCCCAGGAGCAGAGCATTGTGTCCTCCTGGAGAGGGTCATGCTGGGAGGTATGGATAATGTAGGATTGCCAGCACCTGTGGTGAGCCAGGTAACTGATAAGAAAGGTGTCACCACAGGTGCTGGCAATCATACATTACCAGGGAAGCCCAGGAACAGAGCATTGTGTCCCTCATGGAGAGGGCCAGGTAGGGAACCCTGTTTTATGTTTGTAGAAACAGGTAGCAGAATTACTGAGCCAACAAAGTAAACTAATACCCCATTCACACCAGCCTAAATTCCCGGGTTGAGTCCGCGAACAACCCGGTACTAGCGCTGGTGTGAAAGGTTCCCGGGACAAAATCCCGGGCAAATTTCAATTCGGCTAGGTACCAGGGTTGTTCCCGGGTTCAACCCGGGGACCTGGCTGGTGTGAAAGGTACAGGGTATACTTACCCGGGTTGCCGTGTGCTGTCTGGACGGGAATCCACGCAGGCAGCGGGCGCAAATGACGGGACAGCCGGTGGATGATGATGACGCAGCTCTCCGGCGGCAGTGAGGACGCCGGAGAGCTGCGTCATCTTCATCCGCAGCCTGTCCCGTCATTTGCGCCGCCGCCTGTGTGGATCCCTGGCCTGCACGGAGGACCAGCAACCGGGGTGAGTATTCTCCCCACCTCCGCCGCCATCCCGCCGACTGCCCGCCTCCTCCCCACTTCCTGCCGGCCTCCTTCACGCCCCCTTCTCACACCAGAAAATGCAGGGACATTTCTGGTGTGAATGGGTCTAAACCCGGGAATGTCCCTGCTTGTCCCGGGAACTGAATTCCCGGGTTTGTCCCTGCATTTTTGGTGTGAATGGGGTATTAGTAGCAAATGTATCAATATTGTGATATATTTATTATTGCTGAATATAAAGGCAATAGGAAATGATAAAGGGTCAGGTGATAAATAAAAGAACCAGTCAATCGTCTCCTGTCATTTTTCATGCCCATCCTGTAACATGGCAGCTGATTGGCTGGCTGTTTTTCACTCTCCATTTTATCACTTTTTGAAGCTTGATACATCTGGCCCTGAAGGAGTCATGGGCTACTGGGACCAGTTCCAGAAGGGTTACTGGGACCAGTTCCGGAAGGGTTACTGGGACCAGTTCCGGAAGGGTTACTGGGACCAGTTCCGGAAGGGTTACTGGGACCAGTTCCGGAAGGGTTACTGGGACCAGTTCCGGAAGGGTTACTGGGACCAGTTCCGGAACGCTTCACCTTATTGATCTTGGTAAGTTTGGCAGCCCCCATGAAAGTGATTTCCCGTAAGATTATTCGGGTAAATATGCCCCTGTCACCAGTAATGCCATCTGGGTGACATTACCGCCCAGGATTGCTTTGCAATATGCGATTCTTTAGTTTGAATGTATCAACCTGCAGCCGCAGAGACAGGGGATCTGAAATAAGCCTGTCCCTGCGCTCAGCTTCGCCGGGGGTTAGCGCTGACCCCTGGCCGACCCCGCTGCCCCGCCGGCAGTGCAGTCTGTAGCTCATAGCCATCTCAGCATGGTGGCAGCCCCTGGACCCACTGCGAAGCTGCATAATGTTGATACATCAGGAAGATTTGCATCACCCATAGCAACCACGAGATTCCAGCTGCACTCCCTTCTGATGCATTCTGGTGATACTTTATATTTGTGGCTAACCCCCCAAAAATGGGTGTTTTGGGGAATTAGCCACAAATATTATGATAAATGGACCCCAATATGAGCTACTGAAGACCGCTGCTCCAAATTACAGACATTAAGGAGCAGATTTACTAAGCGTTGGAAAGTGATAAAGTGGTGAGAGATCAAGTACCAATCAATCGGCTCCTAAATATAATTGTTCCAACATAGCCTCTAGCATGGCAGTTAGGAGCCGAATGATTGGTACTTTATCTCTCTCCAGTTTACTTACATTTTTTATTTTATTTAGAAAAACTTGACTCCCAATGAAACGCAAGTCTGACACCAGCACTGCAAAATACAGGCGCATACATACACACCAGGGCACGATTCAGACCTGCTCGCTGGGCTACGAGTGTTCGGACCCCAGCGATCAGGTAAATGCCAGCATGCCCGAGTGAAATTCCGTCCATGTGCCCAGCTGCGAATGCGTTCCCACAGTGGGGGACATCCACTGCTGATCACTCACCATGGGATGGATTCCCCGATTCCCCCCTGTTCGCTGATGACGTCAGCAGCTGTCCTATCGGCCGGGGAACTCCCAGAAAATGCTGGGTTACCGCCCACGAACGGCCGCAGGGTGTCAATCACCCTGTGAGCAGCCAGCGAACGCTAGCCTTTGCGCATGCATACAACATACGGGTCATCTGATAATCGCTCATATTCTCAGCAGAGAGAACAGGCCTGAATCGGACCATCTGTGTTACAGCTCTTTCTGTCCATGAATTGGGCATTTCTAGGTGTCAGCTGGACAACAACATTCCGAATGCATGGAAGACATCTATTTGCTGGGAGTGTCCTGAAAGCATCACGGGGTGTAGTCAAAATTCCATGTTATTCCCAGGCCTGAGTATGATGAATCGTGGCTGGCTCCTGACAGGGCGCAGCCAGAGATAGAACGACAGCAGGCAGTGTGACATATATATATATATATATATATATATACATATACATATACAGCGTGAACCTCCTGGCTTCTGATAGGGCTGGTGCAAGTGCTTATACCAATGATAACTGCTGCAGTGTGACATATATATATATATATATATATATATATATATATATATATATATATATACATATACAGCGTGAACCTCCTGGCTCCTGATAGGGCTGGTGCAAGTGCTTATACCAATGATAACTGCTGCAGCCAGAGATAGAACGACAGCAGGCAGTGTGACATATATATATTTGTAGATAGTTTGGCACTCCGGATTTAATTTCAAGGGCTGCCACATCAAGGGGCGAAAGCAGTATCAGTTACTTGCACATCTCTCTGCAGTAGGATTGAGCTCGAAGGGGTAAATGTATGAAGTTTGGAGAAATGGAATCTATCCCCATAAAGACAGCAATGTGCAATGTGATAATGTACCAGCCAATCAGCTCCAATATGTAAATTTACACAATGTAGCTGATTGGCTGGAGCATTATCACCTTGCAAATAACAGTCTTTATGAAGATTCCACGGTACTTGTGTACTATCACGGCTCCCATCTCATCCCATCTCATTGCATACCATAAGGCTTAAGATGGAACGCAATGAGATGAGATGTGCTGCGATGGGACCTGATCTTATACAATTTAAAATTGTATACCATTGTATATGGCATACGATGAGATGAGATTTTAAATTGTATAAGCACACTAATGGGTGCTTTCAAGGTCAATTGGCCCCCCTATAAGATTTTTAATTGTATAAGCACCCTAATGGGTGCTTACAATGTTAAATGCACCCCCACTATCAAGCGCAGCGAGCCCGCGAGGGGTCGGTGGCTCGCTGCGCTCGCCACACTATATAAAATCAACTCCACGCCGACATGGATAGTGGGGGTATGAAAAGGTGGGAGGACGCGTACCGCCGCCCCTCGCGGGCTCGCTGCGCTTGATAGTGGGGGTGCATTTAACATTGTAAGCACCCATTAGGGTGCTTATACAATTAAAAATCTTATAGGGGGGCCAATTGACCTTGAAAGCACCCATTAGTGTGCTTATACAATTTAAAATCTCACCTCATCTCATCGTATGCCATTGTATGCCATATACAATGGTATACAATTTTAAATTGTAT
The DNA here is from genome assembly GCF_055691185.1 of Crinia signifera. Classification (NCBI taxonomy): domain Eukaryota; kingdom Metazoa; phylum Chordata; class Amphibia; order Anura; family Myobatrachidae; genus Crinia; species Crinia signifera. Next base: position 1,181,511 of record NC_139225.1, on the reverse strand, counting down.
AAGATCCCATAAGATGGAAATCGTGGGAGCCGTGATAATACACAAGTACCGATTCCACTTCCCCAGAGTAACACACAACACAGAACTTTACCTTGATGACCCATATTCCAGGCACAGTCGGCTTCAGTCCCACAACAAGAGCAGAATTGGGGATACTGAGAAGCTCCTCCAGCCCCTGGCTCACCGAAAGTGCTTTCCCTGCCAGGAGAAAAAAAAGGGGGTCATTATCTCTCTCTCTCTCTCTCTCTCTCTCTCTCTCGTTCTCTCGTTCTCCCTCTCGGGGTAGCCAAGTACAGAGGAGAGATTGTAGCCGTACAAGCAAGATAGGAACTCTTTAGCCTGGAGGGAAAATGACATCAATTGGAGAATATTACTGTGAAATGAGACGGGACAGGAATGCAGAATACACACAATTATGGAGTATATTAAGATATACTAAGGGAAAATGCAGAGGAGATAATATATCATAAGTGAACAACAAGCATATAACAAAGTCATTGACGGTAATTGTGTACATACAGCACATGTCTGTCATTGGCTGTAATTGGTCTAATTTGCAACAGGCGCTTCGGGTCTAAGCCTGTACTATATTGTATTTCACATAAGCAAATCCCAGCAATGTGCAGGTAATAGATGACTGTGTTCCCTTAGTTTAGTGCGTGGACCTCCCCAAGTAACAAAACGGAATTATCAGGAGATGTCTCTGTACAGAGGCAGAAAGACAAAGAAGTGGAACCTCTGTTTTGGGGGCCCCGAAAAATGGATGAAAATCTAACTGTTATTCGCGTTCTTCCTAAAAGTGATCAGGGATACTTATATTAAAATAACTGAGATAATCTTAACCCATTAAGTGCCAACATCTCTGTGCAAAATATCAGCTAAAAATCCCAGCGTCGCTCACGTTTGTTATATATATTCAAATAAAAAAATGTTGTGTAAAAAAAGATGATATTTCCTATATAAGGTAACGTCACCGGTCACTGTGATGAATGCTTGGTTTATTTACACCTATTTTGACAAATTCACTTGGCACTCAGAGGGTTAAGGAGAAAAATACATGAAGGATGAAATGTACTAAGATGGGACTTCTGTTTCCCATGGGATGTTGCTATGGACGGGATGCAGTTAAAATCCCGGCGGTCGGGATCCCGGCGTTCAGAATCCCGACCGCCGAAATCCCGACACTTTCTCCCTCCTGGGGTGTCCACGACACCCCTGGAGGGAGAATAAATTAGTGTGCCGAACGCAGCGAGCCCGCAAGGGGGGGCGATCCGCGTCCCCCCCTTGTCAGGATTTCGGCGGTCGGGATTTTGAACGCCAGGATCCCGACCGCCGGGATTTCATACTGCTTCCCTATGGACAACCAAGTAGAATCTACTTCTTATTTAGCACCTTCTACAAGATAATAGATAGTATTTGCTCGGTTACCCATAGCAACAGCCCATGTGACATAGAACTCCCATCTTAATAAATTTCCGCTGACGAATCTTCTTTCTCTTCCAGAATTTATCTTCCAAAAAAGAGGTTTCACTTCTTTGTCTCCCTGCAACTGTGCACAGAGACGACTCCTGTTATACCACGTTCTCACTGCTAATTCCCGGGTCTACCATGTTCACCCGATAATGTGCCTTTTAACAACGGTTCAACCCATGTCGACATTCCCGGGTTGGAGACCCGGATATGCAGACATATGGGTTGACCCGTGCACACTGCAAAAAAAACATGTGTTAAAAGGCAAGTTACCAGGTAGAACTTCTTCACCTGGGAATTTGCCTCAGCAGTGAGAAGGGGGTCCAGCACTGCAGTCCCTGGCATTAAAATGCTGGGTAAAAGCCGTGTTGTTCACACTGGCAGTGTGAACACGACATTAAGCTAATCAACAGTGTCCACCTACAGGCCTCTGCTTCCTGGGTAGTATCCACCCCCTGTCATGTAGCATTTTGGTAGAGGGCCCCTAACAAAATCTACTGAACTTTACATTAAGGGCCCAATGCAGATACAGATGCTGCCACGACGCCTGTGTGTGTCTGCTCTGTGTTAGGCATTAGGGATTTGTAGGAATGTCCATACATGCGCAGTAACAGATGCCTCAACTCCATGAGCATCGGCATTGCATGTGGTCAGGGGCATCAATATTGTGTGTTGTTATGAATCAAAGTATCCCTAATTCACTTTATGACACAGTAGTGCCCCTTATTCACGTTACATCACACAGAAGTGCCCCCTATTCACGTTACATTACACAGAAGTGCCCCCTATTCACGTTACATCACACAGAAGTGTCCTTATTCACATTATGCCACACAGTAATGCCCCTTATACACATAATGCTACAAAATAATAGGGCTCCTTATACACATGCCACTGTGGTAGTGTCCGTTATACACATAATGCCCACAGTAGCAGTGCCCATCACACACATAATGCCCACAGTAATGAAGCTAACACATGTCACACATGTACAGTATTATAAGCTGCACCGGCATACATCTCTATCTGCACCTCTAATTACCTGCTCCCAGGTACCTGATAGTTCTAATATGTAAAGAAGGAAGCAGAGCTGACCTGTGGGATCTGTGACCTGGATAAGCGGCTCTGGTCCACTAAGAGATATGGTGACTTCTTTGAGGCTTGGATCAAATGGAATCTCCCACTGTCTCTCCCCCGCAGCCTCATGATCAGTGGACAGAAGGTGGACTTTGGAGGCTTGAATGGCTTCTTCGACCCACTTCAGCACCTGGCAGAGAGAATTATATTGAGGTAACCAATGGATGGCAAGTATCAATAACTACTGTTTAATAATGACAGGCACACATATTCCTCCCCATGGGACTACGACCAGACACGTACAATAGTAATTAGTGATGTTCTAACCTAAAGCTTCGGTTTCCGGTTTTTCTAAACAAAACAGTTATGAAGTCTAAAAAATGCAGGGTACAGTAATGGGATTGTAGTCCCCAGCAGGACCGGCAACAGGGGAGTGAAAGGGGACACCCGTACCTGGCCCTGACAGGCACCAAGGTTCTGAAGGGCTCAGGGACTGTAAGCATGGCAGCGCCTAGCAATGGTTTGTAAAGGTGCCACCTGCCTGGCCGCAGTCTGGCTTCCTGGAAGGGAACTTACTCCACCCTCCCCCTCCGATAAGCCACTTGGACCTGGTCACTTGTCCAGATACCTGACATCATGCGACGCTCAATGCCATTGACCGAAGAAGCACGCAAATCACCCATTCACACTGAGCGATCATTGTCATTACGGCAAATCAGCCCAGCATGGCTCTAGCGTGTACCCAGTGTAATAATCTGGAGCACCCCACCGAATCAGAGGTGGACACAGTGACAATGTCAGATCAGCACATGCCTAGGGCACAAAGACACAGATCAAGGTTCCACCCAGAAAGATGCAATTTCGTAGGACATTTCTGGGTGGTGATTAGGGTGATCCCAGAGTCAGGATTTAGCCTGCAGCTATGCCACAAATGTCCCAAATTCTTTCATCCGGAGGAATTAAACGCCATCCTCCATCTTCACATGCTCAGCCATGGAAGTAACTGGTGCAATTCTGCACACATAGGCGTAGGACATTGCGGATGAGAATGACCATCATAAAAAGTCTGGAATAAGTCATTCCTATAAACATCATTCAATAATTAATGAAACATCAACGTTTTTAAAGAGAAACTTATACGTATGAAAAGATGTTTTGTTGGCAGCTGGAAGGAGTCAGACGTCACACGCTCGGGTAACCAGTACTGAGATAATAAACAGCGAACATGGACGCCATTATAAGAGGCCTGAGAGTGACAGAAAACACGACCTTACATAAATGAAGAAGGAAACTCACAAAGTCATCCCTGGGCAATGCTGGGGAGGGGGGGCGGATGTGATTATTCAGCACAAATAATGTGACCGTGAGATGGAATTAGGGCATTCCCTGTAATTATAGCCAGATGGGGCATACTCAGTCAGCGAGCAGGAGACAGACTTCAGCTTCCCCTCTGTCATAAATGGCAAACAGATGTGAGGCAGCCAGTGGGGCAGTGTGTGTGTGTGTGCGTGTGTGTGTGCGCGCGTGTATGTGTGTGTCTGTGTGCGTGTGTGTGTGTGTGCTGGGAGCACGTGGGAGGGCTGTGTTCTGGGGGCAGAATGCCCCTCTGTTTACTACACTGGAACTAAGAAAGTGTGGGTATGGGTCATTGGCTTGACATGCATTGTGTCGACAACTGAAGGTCAACATGGCTTGTTGACGATATAGGTCAACAACATGGCTAGGTCGACACAAGCATTAGGTCACCAATGGCAAGGTCGACTGTCGATGGATCAACATTAGTTTTTCACATTTTTTGTCCCGAATGTTGACATAGTTGACATGGACACCATTATGGGACATTATGAATCAGCAACGACAGCACTGTCCTTATGTAACATAGGGCCTTATTCTAGTTCACTCTTTCTGACAAAATCCTACTTAAGATGGACAAAACCATGTGCACTGCAGGTGGGGCAGATGTTACTTGTGCAGAGAGAATTAGATTTGGGTGGGGTTTTACTTCAAAGTGAGATCTATATTGCAGTGTAAAAATAAAGCAGTCAGTATTTACCCTGCACAGAAACAAAATAACTCACCCAAATCTAATTCTCTCTGCACCAGTTATATCTGCCCCCCTGCAGTGCACATGGTTTTGTCCATCTAAGAAGGATTTTGTCAGAAAGAGTGAACTAGAATAAGGCCCATAGTTACTCATAGTGGCCTAGGTGATGCTCGCTGCTCCCTGCACCGCTTCTTTCCTGGCCGCCTCTGCCTCCGTCTGTTCCTGTACGGGTCCTAGCACCCTGTGCACCCTGCAGGGTGACCGCATGGGCGGTGCCCCAGACTGCTGGCAGAGCTGTTGTGCCTGGTAACAATATTATTGGACAGTATCTTGAGGTATCCAGCCCACAATGAAGAAATCTTTGGTACGAGCCCCGGCTGTGGTTTTATGCACCATGCAGCGCCCTCTCTTCTCTTATTAAACACCCTGATAAAGGAGCCACAAGGCTTTGAAACTGGTGATATCCGCCTCGTTGTGAGTGCCGCCGCATCGCCCCAGCCTGTATGCAGACAGCTTAGCGCTGTCATTCCGGAGGGCACCAGGTCAGTTCTGTTAATACACCTACCTCAAGCAGTTTGGAGTGCCAATAAAGGACTTTTTGTATATATATATATATATATAGGTAGGCTAACTACTCCTCACCTCTATGAGGTGAAGTTCCGCCACTGACCCCTAGAGGCAGGAGCAGATAGGAACTGTCTGGGGGGGCGGAGAGTTTGTGGGCTACACACGGTCGCTGCTCACAGTATAAGTACATTGCAGAAGCCGTTGTTTCGATGGTCTATTAACCACTGAAGTTGTTTATATTGCTGGGTCTCAATAGTTAACAGGATGCTTGAATGGGAATTTTCCCTGAAATTAAAACTCAACCACAGAACACGATGCCTGTGACGGGCAGATTCTTTCTCGTACAACGAAGGCTAATGGCTGTTGCTATTCCATATACTGTATGTGTTTGTGACTTATACAGAGATGGGATGGATGTGCAATGTCACCAGAAGTTCCGCATTCATGTCCTTGCCATGGTTAAGAAGTTTCCAGCTACAAAATATTAACATTAATAGAATATCGACATAGGAACTGTCAACATTGTCGACATGACAATGGGTGCTGGACGGCCTCCAGTCAGTCGGGATGCCAACAGTCATTACAACGACGTCAGACTCCCCACTGTTAAAAGCAGTTGGGATCCCGACTCACACAGGCTATTCTCCCTCATGGGGGTCTCATGGATTGTAGCATTGGCCGGATCTGCCTTACAATAATTACTCACGCCTATAAATGGATTCATAGGACTGTGCTTGCTTTCAGTGCGCCATGCTTTCAGTGCGCCATGCTTTCAGTGCGCCATGCTTTCAGTGCGCCATGCTTTCAGTGCGCCACGCTTTCAGTGGGCCACGCTTTCAGTGGGCCACGCTTTCAGTGGGCCACGCTTTCAGTGGGCCATGCTTTCAGTGCGCCATGCTTTCAGTGCGCCACGCTTTCAGTGGGCCATGCTTTCAGTGGGCCACGCTTTCAGTGGGCCATGCTTTCAGTGCGCCACGCTTTCAGTGGGCCACGCTTTCAGTGGGCCATGCTTTCAGTGCGCCATGCTTTCAGTGCGCCATGCTTTCAGTGCGCCACGCTTTCAGTGGGCCATGCTTTCAGTGGGCCACGCTTTCAGTGGGCCATGCTTTCAGTGGGCCATGCTTTCAGTGCGCCATGCTTTCAGTGGGCCATGCTTTCAGTAGGTCATTCTTTCAGTGCGCCATGCTTTCAGTGCGCCATGCTTTCAGTGAGCCATGCTTTCAGTGAGCCATTCTTTCAGTGGACCATGCTTTCAGTGGGCCATGCTTTCAGTGGGCCATGCTTTCAGTGGGCCATGCTTTCAGTGCGCCATGCTTTCAGTGGGCCATGCTTTCAGTGAGCCATGCTTTCAGTGAGCCATTCTTTCAGTGGACCATGCTTTCAGTGGGCCATGCTTTCAGTGGTCCATGCTTTCAGTGTGCCATGCTTTCAGTGCGCCATGCTTTCAGTGAGCCATGCTTTCAGTGAGCCATTCTTTCAGTGGACCATGCTTTCAGTGGGCCATGCTTTCAGTGTGCCATGCTTTCAGTGGGCCATGCTTTCAGTGCGCCATGCTTTCAGTGGGCCATGCTTTCAGTGGGCCATGCTTTCAGTGCGCCATGCTTTCAGTGGGCCATGCTTTCAGTGGGCCATGCTTTCAGTGGGCCATGCTTTCAGTGCGCCATGCTTTCAGTGGGCCATGCTTTCAGTGAGCCATTCTTTCAGTGGGCCATGCTTTCAGTGGGCCATGCTTTCAGTGTGCCATGCTTTCAGTGGGCCATTCTTTCAGTGTGCCATGCTTTCAGTGGGCCATGCTTTCAGTGGTCCATGCTTTCAGTGGGCCACGCTTTCAGTGGGCCACGCTTTCAGTGGGCCACGATTTCAGTGCGCCACGCTTTCAGTGGGCCACGCTTTCAGTGGGCCACGCTTTCAGTGGGCCACGCTTTCAGTGGGCCACGCTTTCAGTGGGCCACGCTTTCAGTGGGCCACGCTTTCAGTGCGCCATGCTTTCAGTGGGCCATGCTTTCAGTAGGTCATTCTTTCAGTGCGCCATGCTTTCAGTGCGCCATGCTTTCAGTGAGCCATGCTTTCAGTGAGCCATGCTTTCAGTGAGCCATTCTTTCAGTGGACCATGCTTTCAGTGGGCCATGCTTTCAGTGTGCCATGCTTTCAGTAGGCCATTCTTTCAGTGCGCCATGCTTTCAGTGGGCCATGCTTTCAGTGGGCCATTCTTTCAGTGGGCCATGCTTTCAGTGGGCCATGCTTTCAGTGTGCCATGCTTTCAGTGGGCCATTCTTTCAGTGCGCCATGCTTTCAGTGAGCCATGCTTTCAGTGCGCCATGCTTTCAGTGGGCCATGCTTTCAGTGGGCCATGCTTTCAGTGCGCCATGATTTCAGTGGGCCATGCTTTCAGTGGGCCATGCTTTCAATGCGCCATGCTTTCAGTGGGCCATGCTTTCAGTGCGCCATGCTTTCAGTGAGCCATGCTTTCAGTGGGCCATGCTTTCAGTGGGCCATGCTTTCAGTGCGCCATGCTTTCAGTGCGCCATGCTTTCAGTGAGCCATGCTTTCAGTGCGCCATGATTTAAGTGGGCCATGCTTTCAGTGGGCCATGCTTTCAATGCGCCATGCTTTCAGTGGGCCATGCTTTCAGTGCGCCATGCTTTCAGTGAGCCATGCTTTCAGTGGGCCATGATTTCAGTGCGCCATGATTTCAGTGGGCCATGCTTTCAGTGCGCCATGCTTTCAGTGAGCCATGCTTTCAGTGGGCCATGCTTTCAGTGCGCCATGCTTTCAGTGGGCCATGCTTTCAGTGGGCCATGCTTTCAGTGGTCCATGCTTTCAGTGGTCCATGCTTTCAGTGCGCCATGCTTTCAGTGGTCCATGCTTTCAGTGCGCCATGCTTTCAGTGCGCCATGCTTTCAGTGGGCCATGCTTTCAGTGGGCCATGCTTTCAGTGCGCCATGCTTTCAGTGGGCCATGCTTTCAGTGGGCCATTCTTTCAGTGGGCCATTCTTCCAGTGCGCCATGCTTTCAGTGCGCCATGCTTTCAGTGGGCCATGCTTTCAGTGCGCCATGCTTTCAGTGGGCCATGCTTTCAGTGCGCCATGCTTTCAGTGCGCCATGCTTTCAGTGCGCCATGCTTTCAGTGGGCCATGCTTTCAGTGGGCCATTCTTTCAGTGGGCCATTCTTCCAGTGCGCCATGCTTTCAGTGCGCCATGCTTTCAGTGGGCCATGCTTTCAGTGCGCCATGCTTTCAGTGCGCCATGCTTTCAGTGGGCCATGCTTTCAGTGCGCCATGCTTTCAGTGCTCCATGCTTTCAGTGCTCTATGCTTTCAGTGCGCCATGCTTTCAGTGGGCCATGCTTTCAGTGCGCCATGCTTTCAGTGGGCCATGCTTTCAGTGGGCCATGATGTGACCTCAGTGCTGTGAGGCAGTAATGTAACCATAACACTGTCCGTACTGCCCTGTATATATAACACATGATGGGGATAGAACCCATGACCTCAGTGCTGTGAGGCAGTAATGCTAACCATTACACCATCCGTACTGCCCCGTATATATAACACATGGTGGGGATAGAACCCATGACCTCAGTGCTGTGAGACAGTAATACTAACCATTACACCATCCGTACTGCAACGTATATATAACACATGGTGGGAATAGAACCCGTGGCCTCAATGCTGTGAGGCAGTAATGCTAACCATAACACTGTCCGTACTGCCCTGTATATATAACACATGGTGGGGATAGAACCCATGACCTCAGTGCTGTGAGGCAGTAATGCTAACCATTACACCATCCGTACTGCCCCGTATATATAACACATGGTGGGGATAGAACCCATGACCTCAGTGCTGTGAGACAGTAATACTAACCATTACACCATCCGTACTGCAACGTATATATAACACATGGTGGGAATAGAACCCGTGGCCTCAATGCTGTGAGGCAGTAATGCTAACCATTACACCATCTGTACTGCCCGTATATATGACGGGATGCGGTTAATTTACCGGCGGTCGGGATCCCGGCGGTCGGAATCCCGACACTGGAATCCCGACCGCGTAAATCCCGAAACTTTCTCCCTCCGTGGGTGTCCACGACACCCATAGAGGGAGAATAAAATACCGTGCCGAGCGTAGCGAGGCACCGGGCCCGCTGCGTGGCGAGCGCAGCGAGCCCGCAAGGGGGGGCGATCCATGTCCCCCCCTTGTCGGGATTTCAGCGGTCGGGATTCCAGTGTCGGGATTCCGACCGCCGGGATCCCGACCGCCGGGAAATCATATCGGATCCTATATAACACATGGTGGGAATAGAACCCATGACCTCAGTGCTGTGAGGCAGTAATGTAACCATTACACCATCCGTACTGCCCCGTATATATAACACATGGTGGGGATAGAACCCATGACCTCAGTGCTGTGAGGCAGTAATGCTAACCATTACACCATCCGTACTGCCCGTATATATAACACATGGTGGGGATAGAACCCGTGACCTCAGTGCTGTGAGGCAGTAATGCTAACCATTACACCAGCCGTGCTGCCTCACTATTGCCATCGATGGCCAACCCTACCCAAAATCAGCTACACAAGTTGGACTGTTCTAGATAGCTCACAAGATTCATCCAGCTGGGGCATAACTAGAACTTTGTATCCCCATAGTATAGTAAATACAGATGACCCTTTAAATGATGAGGGTGAATGTTAAATGACCATTTTCAGTGCTTGCAAAGCACCACAGACAAAGGAATGCGTAGGGTAACTAAGGACACGGTGCTTCAAACTTTATTCATTAAGGTGTAATTACTGCTACGTTTAAGAAAAAACATCATTTATAAGTTATTTTTTGTGATAACATATGTTGGGGTTTATCCAAAAAGAAACTATTTAATAGAGTAATTTTAGTTTAGTAAAGTTACGTCAAGCATTTTTTTTTTTTTTTTAATCAAAATGTGAAATTCCTTTCCTGGCCTTTACACAGTACATATGGAATGTTCCCTCCATTCTCTGCATAAATAAACACTGCAGTTATAATAAAACAATCAACATGTGAGATCTAGCAATGTAACAATGCCCGACAATGAGGAAAGGATCGCCGTGACAATCCGCCACCATTATTCCCTTTACGAGTTGGTACAAATTAACAAAAGAGGCCAAATACAGTATGTTGCGTTACTTATGTGACAGATGTGCAGATTTGGGGGAGATTTACTAACGCTGATCGATATGGAATATGGTGGCACTGCTCATAATGTAGCAACCAATCAGATTTATCCTGTCATTATATAGATGCAGCGGATGGCGGTGACTGTGTAACTCGCCAAAGCTGTTCACATGAGCAGAAATGTACATGCTCAAACCCCAACCATCGGAGCTGGAGTCGAATTCGGATTGCAGTGAGGAAGCCTGAATCAGACCCTTCATTTCTAGAAACTTAAATGAAATACCTCTTGGTCTGGCAATATGGTCTCCTACTATCAATATTTGTGATTATCGCCCACTTTCTGCACTCAAACCAGTCATTTTGTACAAAAATAATACATGTTTGAGCAAATTTTATGAGCCTTTATATTTTGTATAAATTAGTAAATCTGATTGTGCAATAACCTCCGTTGTTTGTGGGTAAGCTGGAGATTTTGACCACTCAGACATGGGCAGTTTGGCCCAACAAGGTTTGTGTTATGGTCTGTCTGTTAGAGAACAATAAATACAGAGCTATAACTAGGAAGAGCATTGGTGCTCCTCCCATTTATGTAAATAGAAGAAAATGGGGTGTGGCCTCATAAGGAAAGGGGGCGTGGACAATAATACCACCAGCTCAAATTATGCCACACAGTGATTATTCACATTGCAACAGACAGTAGTGTCCCTTAGATACATTACACCACATAGTAGTAGTGCCCCTTTTAAATTTAGCCACACATTAGCAGTACATCTTTCACTTTATGCTACATACAGTACTAGTAGGGTCCCTTACACATTTAGTCACACAGTAGTAGCCCCCTTTTCATGTTAAAGGGAGTCGAGTGACACAATTGGAGATAAACAGCAGTCACTAAATCAGTTTCTGTCTCCCAGTATATTTCCACATATAATTAATAAAAGATAGATACAACTGTAGCAGACAGTAGTGTGGTGAAAGGTGAAGAAAAAACATGTGAATTCTATTGTTGTTCTTTATCAATCCAGAAACACCTGCAGGGTTGTGTATTCACTGAGAGCTGTGGGAGAGCCAAGTGTGTAGAAATTGGGAGGGAGATGAGATTCGAGATGTAGAAGCCCCAATCCTGGGTATTCCATTTCCCGGCATCACAGACAGAGAAGCAGTAGTGGGCAGTGAGACAGAGCAGCAGTAGTGGGCAGTGAGACAGAGAAGCAGTAGTGGGCAGTGAGATAGAGCAGCAGTAGTGGGCAGTGAGATAGAGCAGCAGTAGTGGGCAGTGAGACAGAGCAGCAGTAGTGGGCAGTGAGATAGAGCAGCAGTAGTGGGCAGTGAGACAGAGCAGCAGTAGTGGGCAGTGAGACAGAGCAGCAGTAGTGGGCAGTGAGACAGAGCAGCAGTAGTGGGCAGTGAGACAGAGCAGCAGTAGTGGGCAGTGAGACAAAGCAGCAGTAGTGGGCAGTGAGACAGAGCAGCAGTAGTGGGCAGTGAGACAGAGCAGCAGTAGTGGGCAGTGAGACAGAGCAGCAGTAGTGGGCAGTGAGACAGAGCAGCAGTAGTGGGCAGTGAGACAGAGCAGCAGTAGTGGGCAGTGAGACAGAGCAGCAGTAGTGGGCAGTGAGACAGAGCAGCAGTAGTGGGCAGTGAGACAGAGCAGCAGTAGTGGGCAGTGAGACAAAGCAGCAGTAGTGGGCAGTAAGACAGAGCAGCAGTAGTGGGCAGTGAGACAAAGCAGCAGTAGTGGGCAGTAAGACAGAGCAGCAGTAGTGGGCAGTGAGACAGAGCAGCAGTAGTGGGCAGTGAGACAGAGCAGCAGTAGTGGGCAGTGAGACAGAGCAGCAGTAGTGGGCAGTGAGACAGAGCATCAGTAGTGGGCAGTGAGACAGAGCAGCAGTAGTGGGCAGTGAGACAGAGCCTGTCCACCAGCATTATCCCAGTTCTAGGCTGATTATACTGGCAGATATGTTCCTGGGAAAAGCAGACCCGGACTCATTACCCACTCCTTAATGCAATGTACTGTATAATAGCAGCAGCGCATCTACAGAATGTTTTCATTTTATGCAGTAGTTACAATATATAGATTATACACAGTGGCCTATATCAACCGTTCCCTGACACTGAGGCGCTCGCTTACCTCATTGACCTGCTGCTTGTCCAAGTGGAAGATCTGCCCAGAACTGGTGGCTGCAATCTCTTCGTACACGCGATAACCTGGGTGACTCCGGTCCCCGCAGTCTCCTGTCAGCACGAAGACCACCTGCAAGAGAGTACAGTGTGAGAGGACAGTGTGAGAGGACAGTGTGAGAGGACAGTGTGAGAGCACAGTGTGAGAGCACAGTATATGAGAGGACAGTGTGAGAGGACAGTGTGAGAGGACAGTGTGAGAGGACAGTGTGAGAGCACAGTGTGAGAGCACAGTATATGAGAGGACAGTGTGAGAGGACAGTGTGAGAGGACAGTATATGAGAGCACAGTGTGAGAGGACAGTGTGAGAGGACAGTGTGAGAGCACAGTATATGAGAGCACAGTGTGAGAGGACAGTGTGAGAGGACAGTGTGAGAGCACAGTGTGAGAGCACAGTGTGAGAGGACAGTGTGAGAGGACAGTATATGGGCGGGATGTACTAACGGGAAAATGCGGTAAAACACCCGTTTTACCGCATTTTCCTATGTATCAATACCCGTCCGCAGCGTTTTCGCTAGGCAGGGTATCGCCACCCTCTGGGTGGCGATACCCTATAGAAGCCTATGGGCTTCTTTCGCCGCCCGCCGTCCGACGTCCGCGCGCCCACCCCCTCCCGTCCTCTTGTGATCATCTCCTCCCCCTGGTTTCACAGCCGGCAGGACATCCGGCTTCAGGGGGGAGGAGGAGACACAGGGGGACGCTGGCAGCCGCCGGGAGGTGACGGAGACCCCCGCAGCCAACATCACAGGTATCGCGGGGGTCTCCGTTACCGCAGCCCGATGCTGGCCGCATATGTTAGTACATATGCGGTAGCATCGCGGCGGCTGCCGTGCGAAGGGCGGAGGTGTATGTTGATACATCCCGCCCTATGAGAGCAGTGTGAGAGGACAGTATATGAGAGCAGTGTGAGAGGACAGTGTGAGAGGACAGTGTGAGAGGACAGTATATGAGAGCACAGTGTGAGAGGACAGTGTGAGAGCACAGTGTGAGAGGACAGTGTGAAAGGACAGTATATGAGAGCACAGTGTGAGAGGACAGTGTGAGGGCACAGTGTGAGAGGACAGTGGGGGAGATTCTCTAAGCTAAAAATGCGGTAAAAACCCCGTTATCATTTTGGGATGCTGTAAGCATCCCCTGCCGGGTTACCGCGGCGAGGGGCATCGCCAGAAAAATCTGGCGATGCCCCATAGAAGCCAATGGGCTTCTATCGCAACCCTCCGCCGCCCCGCACCGACCCCCCGCAGCCCTGCATCGACCCCTCCCCCCTCACCTGTATCCGGGCAGCACAGCGCAGTGCTGCCCGGACCTGTGACCTCCTCCCTGCACTGATCCTCTTCCGGGTGCAGGGAGGAGGAGAGCCCGGCGCAGCAGCAACAGCGCCGGGTGTGGGAGGGAGGGGAGAGCCGCCGGGACCTGCTGGGACCTGGCGACTCTCACCGCAAAGGACAGCTCTTAACGCAAGAGCTGTCCTTTGCCTTAATTATCGCATATGTTACAGCATATGCGATAATTAAATATGCGATGGGCGGCGAAGGGGGGCGGAGATTCTTAGAGAATCTCCCCCAGTGTGAGAGGACAGTGTGAGAGGACAGTGTGAGAGCACAGTATACAAGAGCACAGTGTGAGGGCACAGTGTAAGAGGACAGTGTGAGAGCACAGTGTGAGAGGACAGTGTGAGAGGACAGTGTGAGAGCACGGGTTGGGATCATTTGGTCTATTGCATTATGGTCGAAAGTCATTAGGTCGAATCCATTAGGTCGACATGCTAAAAGGTCGACATGACTCTAGGTCGACATGGGAAAAGGTCGACATGATTCTAGGTCGAAAGGTCATTAGTTCGACAGGTCATTAGTTCGACAAGGTCATTGGTTCGACATTGTCTATGTCGACATTCACAAGGTCGACATGGGGTTTTTCACTGTTTTTTTACCTGAATGTCAACACAGTCGACATGGACACAGTTTAAAGTGCACTGCATCCCCTCGCATCGCTCGCTGCGCTCGCTATGCGTCGGGCACGGTGCCTCGCTACGCTCGGCACACTATTTTATTCTCCCACCACGCCCTAGTGGATGGTAGGGCATGAAATACCGCCTGTCGGCACATGTTGGCTCAAAAAACATTTAAAAACTCCATGTCGACCTTGTGAATGTCGACATAGACAATGTCGAACTAATGACCTTGTCGAACTAATGACCTGTCGAACTAATGACCTTTCGAACTAGAATCATGTCGACCTTTTCCCATGTCGACCTAGAGTCATGTCGACCTTTTAGCATGTCGACCTAATGGATTCGACCTAATGACTGTCGCCCATAATGCAGTAGACCAAATGACCGCATCCCGAGAGCACAGTGTGAGAGCACAGTGTGAGAGGACAGTGTGAGAGGACTCTGTGAGAGGACAGTGTGAGAGGACAGTATATGAGAGCACAGTGTGAGAGGACAGTGTGAGAGGACAGTGTGAGGGCACAGTGTGAGAGGACAGTGTGAGAGGACAGTGTGAGAGGACAGTATATGAGAGCAGTGTGAGAGGACAGTATATGAGAGCAGTGTGAGAGGACAGTGTGAGAGGACAGTATATGAGAGCACAGTGTGAGAGGACAGTGTGAGAGCACAGTGTGAGAGGACAGTGTGAGAGCACAGTGTGAGAGGACAGTGTCAGAGGACAGTGTGAGAGGACAGTATATGAGAGCACAGTGTGAGAGGACAGTGTGAGGGCACAGTGTGAGAGGACAGTATTGGCGGGATGTACTAAAGGGAAAATGCGGTAAAACCCCCGTTTTACCGCATTTTCCTATGTACTATCACCGGTTCGCCCCGTTTTCGCAGGCCAGGGTATCGCCACCCAGAGGGTGGCGATACCCTATAGAAGCCTATGGGCTTCTTTCGCCGCCCGACGTACGCCGTCCGCGCGCCGCCCCCCCTCCCGTCCTCCTTTAACCTCCTCCTCCCCCTGGTGTGACAGCCGGGAGGACATCCGGCTTCAGGGGGGAGGAGGAGACACAGGGGGACGCTGGCAGCCGCCGGGAGGTGATGGAGACCCCCGCAGCCCACATCACAGGTATCGCGGGGGTCTCCGTTACCGCAGCCCGATGCTGGCCGCATATGTTAGTACATATGCGGTAGCATCGCGGCGGCTGCCGTGCGAAGGGCGCGGATGTATGTTGATACATCCCGCCATATATGAGAGCACAGTGTGAGAGGACAGTGTGAGAGGACAGTGTGAGAGCACAGTGTGAGAGGACAGTGGCCCTTATTCAGATCGGCACGGTACGGCCCGCGTGCGGCCGTACCGCCGATGTTTGTGGTCTGCACATGCGCAGAGGTCATTCTGCGCATGTGCAGCCCCCTTCGCCGCAGACGGATTTCGTCCGCCGCAAAGGGGGCGTATAGGGGCGTGAGGGGCTTCAGCCCCTCATTTCCCTATGTGTACGCCCCGCGTTTCATGGGCGTTCCCATGAAAACGCGGGGCGTATGCATGGTAATGAGGGCATGACGCCCTCATTACCATGACATGGGGGCGGAAAGCTGACGTCGCCGGATGTCAGCTTTCAGCCCCCTTACAAGCTCCCACACGGACGATTGTCCGTGTGGTCTGAGCTTGCGGGAGCTGCCGCGGCGTGCGGGCCTGCCTTCGATGGTCGTCGACCATCGAAGGCAGGGGGCAGCTCCCACCATGGTGGAGGCGTAGCCTCCACCATTTTTGTGCGGATCGCCAGCCGTCCGTGTACGGACGGCCGTGGCGATCCGTCCGGTGGGCGGCCCTTGGTTTGTGCGGTCGGAGCCCCGTGTGCGGCTCTGACCGCACCAACCAGAATAAGGGCCAGTGTGAGGGCACAGTGTGAGAGGACAGTGTGAGAGGACAGTGTGAGAGGACAGTATATGAGAGCACAGTGTGAGAGGACAGTGTGAGAGCACAGTGTGAGAGGACAGTGTCAGAGGACAGTGTGAGAGGACAGTGTCAGAGGACAGTATATGAGAGCACAGTGTGAGAGCACAGTGTGAGAGCACAGTGTGAGGGCACAGTGTGAGAGGACAGTATATGAGAGCACAGTGTGAGAGGACAGTGTGAGAGGACAGTGTGAGAGCACAATAAGGTGAAGGTGCAGAGGAATAGAAAAGGCTGAATGACCATCTGCCGGCTGAGAGTCTAGGGCAGGCATGGCAAAACTGGGCCCTCCAGCTGTTATGAAACCACAGATCCCAGCATGCCTTGCCATAGTTTTAGCATTCCCTAATATGTGTCCCAGGTGGTGACCCCATAGTGTTAGGGACCTGCTCGACAAGAGGTGACCTGGATGATTGGTGGGCAGGGCAATATCACTGGCAGATGATATACCAACAACCTCTTGTTATATATTATAATGTAATAATCGCATAGTGCATTTGCACCCTCTCTCTCTGTGTAAACCACTTAGGAGGCAATACTGATTGACAATCAATTTCACATGCTGTTGTGCAAATGGAATAGACAATTATAGGCAATTAGAAAGACCCCCCAATAAAGGAGATGTTCTGCAGGTGGTGACCTCAGACCACTTCTCAGCTCCAGTGCTTTCTGGATGATGTTTTGGTCACCTGTGAATGCTGGCGGTGCTGTCACTGTAGTGGTAGCATGAGACGGAGTCTATAACCCACACAAGTGGCTCAGGTAGTGCAGCTCATCCAGGATGGCACATCAATGCGAGCTGTGGCAAGAAGGTTTGCTGTGTCTGTCAGCATAGTGTCCAGAGCATGGAGGCGCTACCAGGAGACAGGCCAGTACATCAGGAGACATGGAGGAGGCCGTAGGAGGGCAACAGCCCAGCAGCAGGACCGCTACCTCCGCCTTTGTGCAAGGAGGAACAGAAGGAGCACTGCCAGAGCCCTGCAAAATGACCTCCAGCAGGCCACAAATGTGCATGTGTCTACTCAAACAGTCAGACACAGACTCCAAGAGGGTGGTATGAGGGCCCAACGTCTACACTGGGCAGGACGGTTGGCAACGTCCCAACACCGGGCAGGATGGTTGGCATTTGCCAGAGAACACCAAGATTGGCAAATTCGCCACTGGCGCCCTGTGCTCTTCACAGATGAAAGCAGGTTCACTGAGCACATGTGACAGACGTGACAGAGTCTGGAGATGCCAAGGAGAACGTTCTGAAGCCTGCAACATCCTCCAGCATGACCGGTTTGGCAGTGGGTCAGTAATGGTGTGGGGTGGTATTTCTTTGGGGGGCCGCACAGCCCTCCATGTGCTCGCCAGAGGTAGCCTGACTGCCAATAGGTACCGAGATGAGATCCTCAGACCCCTTGTGAGACCATATGCTGGTGCGGTTGGCCCTGGGTTCCTCCTAATGCAAGACAATGCTAGACCTCACGTGGCTGGAGTGTGTCAGCAGTTCCTGCAAGACCAAGGCATTGATGCTATGGACTGGCCCGCCCGTCCCCCAGACCTGAATCCAATTGAGCACATCTGGGACATCATGTCTCTCTCCATCCGCACCACAGACTGTCCAGGAGTTGGTGGATGCTTTAGTCCAGGTCTGGGAGGAGATCCCTCAGGAGACCATCCGCCACCTCATCAGGAGCATGCCCAGGTGTTGTAGGGAGGTCATACAGGCACGTGGCGGCCACACACACTACTGAGCCTCATTTTGACTTGTTTTAAGGACATTACATCAAAGTTGGATCAGCCTGTAGTGTGTTTTTCCACTTTTATTTTGATGGGGGCTCCAAATCCAGGGACCTCCAAGGGTTAACACCTTTTAGGTAACTTAAGTCCTGATCTTTACTGTCCTGCCCTAAAGGACGTCATTTGTACAGTACCTGTATGCTAAATCATGTCTGTCATATGGGAAATAGAGGCCGATTCAGAGCTGCTTGTTTGGCCCCGTGTCCGATGATGGGGGTTTGCACATGCGCATTTCACGGGAGAGATCACTTTGTCGCCCATATTTTAGGACCAAGGCCAGCTGGTTCAGAAAATTTGGGGAACTCCTACTCATTTTATTCCTGCCAAAAACTGACAACTTTTTGGCTGCCCCCTCCAGGAGCAGTGGACGTGGATTGGTATAGGCAGGCATGCCCAAACTGTGGCCCTCCAGCTGTTGTGAAACAGATCCCAGCATGCCTTGCCATAGTTTTAGCATCCCCTAATAGCAAAGCTGTGGTAAGGCATGATGGGACTTGTAGTTTCACAACAGCTGTAGGGCCATAGTTTGGACATGCCTGGTGTAGGGAGCAGACACAATGCAATAGGCTGTGAGTGGGGGTGTGGCTGTATGATTTCATCATCATAGCTACGCCCCCAACCATACAATGCCAAGACTACTGACATTGTACAGTGGGCTTCATCAAGGCTATGTCAGCGGGATTCAGTGTCATTGGCCACCTGCTTCACCGACTCCGGAAACATGTCCACTTTTCTGAAGAGCCAGGAGCGCCACATTTTGAACACATGAACTGTGAATACATGGAAAATGCCATGTTGAATATCAGGAGGCATATACAAACCTGAGACTGCTTGAGCTGTAACAACTGCAGGACCTCCTGTTTTTTCCTGAAATCTTTGGCTCGAGCATCAGTGAAAACGTAGATAAAGGATCCAGGCTGGGAGACCTCCAGCGCCATCTTAATTGCGCCCACACTCATCTCAGGGCAGTCCCCCCCACCCTACAAAGGTAGAAGACATGGGATGAAGAAAGGTGATCGGTATGATATACTCTTAATAATAAGTAATAAATTACCTTGTAGTTCCCCATTTCACACTATACCACATTATGGCGCTCCCATTTCACACTATACCACATTGTGGTGCCCCCAGTTCACACTATACCACATTGTGGTGCCCCCAGTTCACACTATACCACATTGTGGTGCACCCAGTTAACACTATAACTAATTGTGGTGCCCCCAGTTCACACTATACCACATTGTGGTGCCCCCAGTTCACACTATACCACATTGTGGTGCCCCCAGTTCACACTATGCCACATTGTGGTGCCATCAGTTCACATTATAACACACACACTCTTCCACAATGCCATACCTGGACGTATAACTCTTCCAACTCCCTCTTGAATTTTTCGGGATCTGTGGTGATGGTGACAGGTCCTATTTCTGGAAGTAAAACAAAATGAAAGAGTGGTATATAATACTTCACTGTATGGGAAAGACCAGTAACATTGCAGATTCCTGTTGGCACCAACAAATCCGGAGGTATCCTATACACAATCGACAGGTGATAATTACTTATGAAATAATAAATTACTGTATAGTTTGGTAATGAAGGGATCTATTTACTAAGCCTTGGATGGAGATAAAGTACCAGCCTGTGTACATGTGATAGTCAGGAATGGCCAGGAGGCTCCCGGACCCTCGGGGGAAAGCGTGGGTCTCCCAGAGATGCCCGCTTCACACCACTCAAGTAAAAAAATCAGAAGAGGTGGCCGATAATGCGATTTGCGCTGTATCGCGTCATTGTAGCCACGCCCCTGCTATACAGTTATGGTAATCTCGGCACTGTAATGTGAGGGCATGGCTATTATGATGTGATTGTGCAGATGCCCCACATGCTAAGCCACGCCCTCCAGTCAATCACCCACCACCGCTGGGCCAAACTGGCTGCCCCCTCCTGGAAGAAACCGACCATACGTTGCACTTTTGAATCTGCTCAGTTGAATTATTCCATTTTTATTAACCAAATGGCATGAACACAGGAACTACATGAATTTGGTGTTTTTTTGGTTCCAGGTTTTTGGTTCCAGTATAATGAATAGAGCCCAAAAAAGTAATAATGAGAGACGTTTAGGTGACTGCGATTTTGATGGCAGTACTTTGTGATCTTGGACAAATCACGTTGTTTCCATGAGTTCTAGGTTCCAATATAGATTATACTCTCAGCTGAGCATTAAAGCAACACCTGGGGCTGGTTCTACTAAAGGTATTAAACAATGAAATATGAAGCTGTTGCCTATAGCAACCAATTAGATTAAGGAGCAGATTTATAAAGGATTATTTTCTTGTTATCATTCATTACTATTGGAGAAATAGTGCTGCAGCCAATCATATCCTGTCAATTTTCAAACATATGACAATTCTGAGCTGATTGGCTGGAGCACCATTTAGAATTCTTACAAGTGATAACAAGAATATCAGTCGTTCATTTCTCTATTACATTCTAGAAAAGACAGAATCCGATGCTAAAATGCCCAGTTTGTATGCACCGTAAACTATAATCTGAAGCCTTGCATATGGGTTGCACCATCAGTGAAGCTGTTCAGTATGTCACAAAGGCGGGATGTACTAATTTTTGCATTTGTATATTTTTTAGTGTAAAAATATTGCAGTTATC